>NC_139627.1:44076047-44093547 GCF_964638095.1 Poromitra crassiceps | reverse complement strand
TGTGTATGAGGGGGGATTGTGTTTACAACCTGTACAAGTAACGTAACTTGCTGGTCTGTCTAACCATAGAGATATGAGGAACAGTGCAGCCACCCTGGATAGGAGGGAGTGCTTGTAATTTTGCACCAGCGCACGCTGAGCGGGTGGAGTTTTTTTTCTTTAATTTCTTCCTCGGTGTTACCGGTAGGCATGTTATGTATGCCACACCACCGCCTAAGACTGGTAACACCTACTGTACTACCGCGATAAGCCTACTGTCACGTCATCTCTCCTCTTCTCTTCTCTCTCCCCATCCCGCATGTCTGTCTGCACTGTCTGCTAGCCAATATAGTGGAAATGCCTGAAAATAATCGTAAAAAACAACAACAAAACTGGACAGTTTATATCCAAAATGTGTTTGTGTGAGAAGCATAGGAAAATGATATCATAATATGAGGTCTTTTCAACATCTTTGTCAGTTCGTGGGGCCAGCAACTAGATGTCGGAATCACAAGTTTGATCACGATACAATATTATATTGATTCATTGGACAAGGATGCGATATTTGCAGATATCACAAAATCTGCCACGATACGATTTCGATACGGTTCGATTCAGGGGGCTGCGATCGCTACGATATGCGTTGATTTATATCTGAGAGGGGAGCGAATATCCTCTCCCTCTTTTTCTTGCCTGCTTTCCATGGTGTTCGCATTGTTTGTCGGGGGGAAGAGGTTTCCGCTTGGGCGGAAATGGTGATGCAGATGTGGCGTGGAATTAAAAAATAAAATAAATAGAAATAATTATTTCATGGCGATTTATATCGATATTTTCACTGTGCATCGATGATATTAGGTCATTGATCGTTGAATCGATGCATTGATGCAGATCGATGTTTCGTCCCACCCCTACTACTAGCAAACCCACCCTTGAAAAACCTACCTGCTGCACAAACCGCAATCACAGTCTTCCTCTGACTGTCTGGAGCTCATTGGCGTGGTGTCGTGCTCCACTCAGGAGCCTACAGGGATTAAGAAGAAGAGTCAGTTCATATCATATGGGTATTTGATGGGTTTCACCTAGAATAGATAGGAAAAGTCACCCAAAACAATCAGATGTCATCAGCAATTTGGTCAGAATTGAGTATGGCCTCTGCCTCTGTCTCTCACTACCAAAACCTCCCTCCCCCCTCTCTGTATCTCTCTCTCTCTCTCTCTCTCTCTCTCTCTCTCTGTCTCTCTCCTCACCCCCCCCCCTCTCTCTCTCTCTGTGTCTCTCTCCTCACCCCCCCCCCCCCTCTCTCTCTCTCTCTCTGTCTCTCTCCTCACCCCCCTCTCTCTCTCTCTCTCTCTCTCTGTCTCTCTCCTCACCCCCCCCCCCCCCTCTCTCTCTCTCTCTCGGTCTCTCTCCTCACCCCCCTCTCTCTCTCTCTCTGTGTCTCTCTCCTCACCCCCCCTCTCTCGCTCTCTCTCTCTTGTCTCCCTCCTCACCCCCCCCCCCTCTCTCTCTCTCTGTCTCTCCTCTCCCCCCCATCTCTCTCTCTTGTCTCTCTCCTCACCCCCCCCCCTCTCTCTTGTCTCTCTCCTCACCCCCCCCCCTCTCTCTTTCTTGTATCTCTCCTCACCCCCCCCCCCCCTCTCTCTCTCTCTCTTGTCTCCCCCCCCCCCCCTCGCTGTAGGTTAAGTCATCTATTTGTAGCAGGCAGCAGCAGGGGCTTGTGGGTCAGTATGTTGCAGGCAGAGTTTGAGTCAGTCACATGCAGCGTTGTGCCTGCAGCCGCCCGTCACACACAGCTGCATGCTGTGGACTGATCAACTGATGTGGACTGATCAACTGATGTGGACTGATCAACTGATGTGGACTGTTCTGCTATTCAATCATTTCAAAATATCTATGCAGGATTTGTAGTCTGAAGAAATGTATGCCTTGTCATGTTTTCTGTTTGTGTTGTAAGCTCCCTTCACACTGCATCTTAACACTTTCAGTGCCACGGCCCTTGGGCAAAATGTTGCTTGCTGTGCCACATAGGCCGCAATGCATTTTAAAACAGTCATATAATTTCTTTAATAATTACTATGTAAACACTGAACATGCACAAATAACGATGAGACTCTCTTCTATCACCTGCAAAAAAAAGTTTATTGATCCCATTTTCCGTTCTTTAGTTATGAGCCGGAGAAGATAGCTTGATTGAACGAAAAACAGAGCTTTTTTTCTACGAGCTGAGATAATGAGGCTTTTGTGAAATTAAACATTTCAAGCACATCACTGACTCTGAAGCTAATTTTCTGATGTAGTCACACCTCAAAAATAATTTCCTTCAATAAAACAGTGAAGGCAAGGGAATTTTGTTTGGAAGAATAATATTTTTAGCTGAAACCAGCAGCGCTGGCGCCTGCATGCGCTGCTGGTTGCAGCTTCTTGCTGATCTTTTGCTGCTGGTGGGCATCGGATATTCTGGCTTGCGTTTGCCAACCCTGTCCTGCTGTCTGGGTCTGTGTTGTGTACTTGGCTCTGCGTGCCCACCTCCCCCCCTCCTCCTCCCCCCCCCCCCGTTGTGGGAGGAGTGTCTCTCTGCTCTGCTGCTTTCTCTGCCTGTGCTCAGCACTGAAAAAGTCCGCTAGATCCTGCTTTTTTACAGCCGCGTGTACCAGCTCCCATGCTTCGAGTTGAGAATAATAACAAATCCACGGCTGATCATGTGTTGCAGCGGACACGGAGGCTGTTGCAGCGGACACCGAGGTGCTCAATTGTGATAGCAGATTGGCTGCTGCAGGGGCACAGCTAAACGTTGCTTCAATGAAGCCGCTGCATACGGACGGATGCGATGCGATTTCCTTCCCCCCAATGACTTCTTCTGTGTGTTTCACTCCACGTTCTCTCATCTGGAGAGCGCTGTCGCCACCTAAGGGTTCTGTAAAATAGGTTAGACACATTCAATACCTCTGAATATTGTAAGAGGCGATGTAAGAGGCATAGATCGACACCCCCCCGTCAAAAAAAAAAATTCGAGTTATTGACGCCATTTGGCGTCGCTGGCACTCTACGGTAAATTTCTAATGACGCCATATGGCGTCGCTGGCACTGAATGTGTTAATGGGACTGAGTGGGATGTGAGGCTACAGGCTGGACTCTGAGGCCCAGTTTAGTCCTACTTAGTCCAGTTCTGCAAGTTTCAGAGAACATCTAAAGCGTCTCCCTCAACACAGAAGCAGACATATTTACGGTAATAGTTTTAGCACCTTCTGTATTTTCAGTCATAGTGTGTTTGGATTGGATGATCTTTTCATTAGAACCGGTTTGTGTTTGTTTGCGGTTGGTCAAGTAATATTAGTTTCTTCTGATTTGTATTCATCGTTATATTTACTGAATATCGATTGCACAGCGTACACGCGCACACACGCACGCACACACACACACACACACACACACACACACACACACACACACACACACACACACACATACATATACATACATACATACATACACACACACACAACCAGCTCATTGTCACTGCAGTCTATCACTCTATGAAATCAGTCCTGTCAGCTGAACACTCGAGCTGCACACTGTCTTTTCCCCCTGAATATTACAATTGTTGATCACTTTTTGCTCATAATTTCCTTTTCCGGCTCTCAAGTGCTCAAAACATTGTGAAATGTGATCATGTGATTGTGAATGACACAAATTGATAATAAAATAAAATGCAACTTGATTTGCATGCCAGGGATTCTGCACAGAAAACAATAACTTTGCAGCTGTTTGCCGTTTGGAACAAGCAGACGAAAAACAAGAAATCCCTGCTTTCATGGCTGGTTCATACACGCCGATTAAACCCAAACTGACATGCAGCCTTCAAACTGCATGCCGACACTGCAATTTTAATATTTTCAAGTAATTTATTCAGCCCTGGTAATGTGTATTTTATTTAATTAATTTATTTTGTTTTATTATTATTATTTTAATTCTAGCCCCAGTGTGCTCTATGTTCCCTGACCCAGCAGACCCAGTGAACCCTGCTGTGCAGATGTGAATCCCTGGCTATGGGTTTCCTACTTTTCTCTGATAAGCGTTTGGGCCTGAGGGGTTCTTGTGCTCTGTGCTGGCTGTTGACTTTAGGCTTTGGCTGTTTCTCTGTCTAAGCCCACAGCTTTCTGCACACTGCTGCTATAGTGCTTTAAGCCCAGACAGCCCAGGTGAATGGGGTAAAAACACTGTTTTCTGCAAAATCTCCACTTCAGTAGCACTTACACCAAACTTTCTCCAGTGTTAATCCCAACTATATTCTGAAGGGTTTTACAGAGGGGGTGTGTTCATATATTCATTCATATTCATATATTTCTTCAGGGCAGAAAGCCCTCTTTGTGTTGGTCTGTCTGCCTGCTGAAAGCCTACAGAGTCTGCAGACTAGTCTGCACTGTCTTCATCCATAATGCTGAGACACAGTCGAGCGAGGCAGACCTGCGCAGATCGCGCACGAGGTCTGCGCAGGCACCGAGGCTTTCATGGTCAGAGCTGCAGCCAAGTGATCATGTTACATTGTACAGTGATAATAAGTGAGAAACAGCCCATGAGAAATCACAATGAAACGCCATTATGTATTATGTGCAGTACTGCAGTTTCACTCCGAAATGACCGTGTCAGCACATGCACAGAATCACCAAACTTGTTTTTACTGAATACTTTGTGCTGATTTATCTGTCTCAACACAGCACATTGACTTGAAATGACTAAAAGCAGCCTACAGATGAAGAACTACCCCGTCTGTAGAAATGCACTGATAAAAAGGCAAATGGCACTCTGGTGAACATGTGGGTGGTCCTCTTACAGGGGCTTCCAGTAATGGATCTCTGTTGACGATCAGTAGGAGTTGCAGTATATAGCAGAGCTCAGTAGGAGTTGCAGTAGTATAGCAGAGATCAGTAGGAGTTGCAGTAGTATTGATAGCAGAGATCAGTAGGAGTTGCAGTAGTAGTGATAGCAGAGATCAGTAGGAGTTGCAGTAGTATTGATAGCAGAGATCAGTAGGAGTTGCAGTAGTATAGCAGAGCTCAGTAGGAGTTGCAGTAGTATAGCAGAGATCAGTAGGAGTTGCAGTAGTATTGATAGCAGAGATCAGTAGGAGTTGCAGTAGTATAGCAGAGATCAGTAGGAGTTGCAGTAGTATTGATAGCAGAGATCAGTAGGAGTTGCAGTAGTATTGATAGCAGAGATCAGTAGGAGTTGCAGTAGTATAGCAGAGCTCAGTAGGAGTTGCAGTAGTAGTGATAGCAGAGATCAGTAGGAGTTGCAGTAGTAGTGATAGCAGAGATCAGTAGGAGTTGCAGTAGTAGTGATAGCAGAGATCAGTAGGGTTGCAGTAGTATTGATAGCAGAGATCAGTAGGAGTTGCAGTAGTAGTGATAGCAGAGATCAGTAGGAGTTGCAGTAGTATAGCAGAGATCAGTAGGAGTTGCAGTAGTATTGATAGCAGAGATCAGTAGGAGTTGCAGTAGTATTGATAGCAGAGATCAGTAGGAGTTGCAGTAGTAGTGATAGCAGAGCTCAGTAGGAGTTGCAGTAGTAGTGATAGCAGAGATCAGTAGGAGTTGCAGTAGTATAGCAGAGATCAGTAGGAGTTGCAGTAGTATAGCAGAGATCAGTAGGAGTTGCAGTAGTATAGCAGAGATCAGTAGGAGTTGCAGTAGTATAGCAGAGATCAGTAGGAGTTGCAGTAGTATTGATAGCAGAGATCAGTAGGAGTTGCAGTAGTATAGCAGAGATCAGTAGGAGTTGCAGTAGTAGTGATAGCAGAGATCAGTAGGAGTTGCAGTAGTATAGCAGAGATCAGTAGGAGTTGCAGTAGTATTGATAGCAGAGATCAGTAGGAGTTGCAGTAGTATTGATAGCAGAGATCAGTAGGAGTTGCAGTAGTATTGATAGCAGAGATCAGTAGGAGTTGCAGTAGTATTGATAGCAGAGATCAGTAGGAGTTGCAGTAGTATTGATAGCAGAGATCAGTAGGAGTTGCAGTAGTATTGATAGCAGAGATCAGTAGGAGTTGCAGTAGTAGTGATAGCAGAGATCAGTAGGAGTTGCAGTAGTAGTGATAGCAGAGATCAGTAGGAGTTGCAGTAGTATAGCAGAGATCAGTAGGAGTTGCAGTAGTATAGCAGAGATCAGTAGGAGTTGCAGTAGTAGTGATAGCAGAGATCAGTAGGAGTTGCAGTAGTAGTGATAGCAGAGATCAGTAGGAGTTGCAGTAGTAGTGATAGCAGAGATCAGTAGGAGTTGCAGTAGTATAGCAGAGATCAGTAGGAGTTGCAGTAGTATAGCAGAGATCAGTAGGAGTTGCAGTAGTATAGCAGAGATCAGTAGGAGTGGCAGTAGTAGTGATAGTAGGCGTGCACGATATGAGGAAAATCTGCGATGTGCGATAACATTGTTCAATATAGCGATGACGATACGACTTGCGATAAATAAACAAATATTAAAGTAAAAGTATGCATATTAGCTATACAGTTCCTATGTCTTTCTGCTTTAATAATGCTAACATAGACCCCAAACATAGCCTATTAGGGATGGGCATTTCTAGCAAAAACACTATTCGAAATTCGCTGGCCAAAGTCGACTTTTAATCGAAATTCGAAAATAAAATAAAAAATGTAAAAAAAATCTTCTGCTGTGGATGTTTAGCTCAAACAAGCATTGCACCACTGAAGTAAAGAACATGTTACATGACATTGACATTTTCGAAAATACAGTTTTGACAATCATGAGTGGTTCATTAAATATTTAGTAGGCTCAGGTCTGAGTGCCAAAGGGGTGCCAAAGTCACCCCCTCTCCCTCTTCATGGGATTTCATCCGCCATTCATTTTTCCATAAACCTTGCTTAAAATGCTTGTAAAAATTGTTTTACTTGCTCAAACCAAGCGATTCGACTATACTTAGAATCAGGGGAGACAATGCAACATTTCACTAAAAAAAAAAAGAAAAAAAAAAGAAAATCGAATTTCGACTTAAAATAATAAAAGTGGACCTTGATAATAACAACGATTATTCGAAAATTCGAAATTCGATGCCCATCCCTATAGCCTATGCCCACTGAATAAAGAAATGAAATACACACTGACTCTAGCTGAAACTACACACAGCGTGTTTGGGCTTTGGCAGAGGGGCGGAGCGCACTGTTGCAAGGGAAAGGTGTACGCTGGATTTACAACACAAGACAAAATGATCAGATGCTGAGTGGGAATGCATGACGCATGTCAATAAAACCACTTTTGTTATTCATTGCGTTTCAGGCAGTCTTTGCGATGTGTTTATTGCACATGTTCATATTGCGATGCCGATGAAAATACGATTAATTGTGCAGCCCTAATTGATAGCAGAGATCAGTAGGAGTTGCAGTAGTAGTGATAGCAGAGATCAGTAGGAGTTGCAGTAGTATTGATAGCAGAGATGAGTAGGAGTTGCAGTAGTAGTGATAGCAGAGATCAGTAGGAGTTGCAGTAGTATTGATAGCAGAGATCAGTAGGAGTTGAAGTAGTATTGATAGCAGAGATCAGTAGGAGTTGCAGTAGTATTGATAGCAGAGATCAGTAGGAGTTGAAGTAGTATTGATAGTAGAGATCAATAGGAGTTGCAGTAGTATTGATAGCAGAGATCAATAGGAGTTGAAGTAGTATTGATAGCAGAGATCAGTAGGAGTTGCAGTAGTAGTGATAGCAGAGATCAGTAGGAGTTGCAGTAGTATTGATAGCAGAGATCAGTAGGAGTTGCAGTAGTAGTGATAGCAGAGATCAGTAGGAGTTGCAGTAGTATAGCAGAGATCAGTAGGAGTTGCAGTAGTATTGATAGCAGAGATCAGTAGGAGTTGCAGTAGTATAGCAGAGATCAGTAGGAGTTGCAGTAGTATTGATAGCAGAGATCAGTAGGAGTTGCAGTAGTATAGCAGAGATCAGTAGGAGTTGCAGTAGTATTGATAGCAGAGATCAGTAGGAGTTGCAGTAGTATTGATAGCAGAGATCAGTAGGAGTTGCAGTAGTATTGATAGCAGAGATCAGTAGGAGTTGCAGTAGTATTGATAGCAGAGATCAGTAGGAGTTGCAGTAGTATTGATAGTAGAGATCAATAGGAGTTGCAGTAGTATTGATAGCAGAGATCAATAGGAGTTGAAGTAGTATTGATAGCAGAGATCAGTAGGAGTTGCAGTAGTATTGATAGCAGAGATCAGTAGGAGTTGCAGTAGTATTGATAGCAGAGATCAGTAGGAGTTGCAGTAGTATTGATAGCAGAGATCTAGTGAAGAAACGTCCAGTGAACAGCTCATACATCACCGTGCTGCCCTGTGGGATATGCTTTTTGGGGGTTGAGAATAGAGCTACAACGACGTCGATTACCGATTAGTCAATTAACCGATTAGTCGACTGACAGAAAATTAATCTGCAACATTCTTTTTATATAATGAATGAATCCTTTAGAGACTAAAATACTCAAACTCTCGTTCCAGCTTCTTAAATGTGAATATGTGCCGGCGTCTTAGTCAAAATAAGACGTTTGAGGACGTCATCTTGGGCTTTGGGGAAAAGGTGGTCGACATTTTTCACCATTTTGTGGCATTTTATAGACTAAACGAGTAATCGATGAGTGGAGAAAAATAATCGACGGTTGATCATGAAACTAATCGTTAATTTGCAGTAGGGCTGCACAATGAATCGTATTTTCATCGTCATCGCAATATGAACATGCGCAATAAGCACATCGCAAAGACTGCCTGAAACGCAATGAATAACAAAAGTGGTTTTATTTACATGCTGCGTCATGCATTCCCACTCAGCATCTGATCATTTTGTCTTGTGTTGTAAATCCAGCGTACACCTTTCCTTTGCAACAGTGCGCTCCGCCCCTCTGCCAAAGCCCAAACACGCTGTGTGTAGCTTCAGCTAGAGTCAGTGTGTATTTCATTTCTTTATTCAGTGGCCATAGGCTATGTTTGGGGTCTATGTTAGCATTATTAAAGCAGAAAGACATAGGAACTGTATAGCTAATATCCATACTTTAATATTTGTTTATTTATCGCAAGTCGTATCGTCATCGCTATATTGAAAAAATTTTCCTCATATCGTGCAGGCCTAATTTGCAGCCCTATGAGTCTTTTCAGCTTTCGGAGCTGAAATTCACTTGTAGTGCCGTCCGCTTGTTATTGAGCAGTTGAAAAAATGAGGGCTTGCGGTCTCCAAAGTGAGTGTTGAGAGTGAGGCTGACATCTCAGCAGCTGGCAGAAAAACAGTTGAGTCACTGCTATTGATCAAGAAGTCCGCACATAAACAACAAGCTGAGGTATATTCTGCTCATTTGGTGCAATGGTGCAGTAACAATATGAAGTTATTGCACTTTGAAGGTGTCATACTGTGACTCTTATGTGTGCTGCTCTCCTTGTTTGTGGGATGGGAGTGGAGAGGAGCAGTTTATCGGAGCGGACGGAGACGTTTTTTTGACGGCGTTTGTGTCATTATTTGTCGTTTCCTTTAAGCCCTCTCAGTGTTGTTTTCACGTCTCACTGACACAGTTTGTACTTGTTTTCCTTCCTATCGTTTATGCAAATGAAGGGACGCCAATAGAACGGAGGAAGGGAGCGAGCGAGCGAGGGAGGGAGGGAGAGAAAGAGAGAGAGAAAGAGAGAGAGAGAAGGAAGAGAGAGAGAGAGAGAGAGAGAGAGAGAGTGTTTGTCTCTCTGGGTTATCCGATCCCCTCGGTGTAGCGTTTCCCCCCTCGTTTTCTTTTTTGGTCCGTTTTGTTTTCACTGGCGGTTGAAATGGCTCCGTCTTAATTAACGGCGCCTCGCCCTTCCCTGCGCCCAGAAAAGAGCCACCCTCTTTGATTAGGGCGCGCTGCGAATGTGCACCCTCCCTCCCCCCTCCCTCCCCGCCATGCAGGACCCTATATTTACCACCCAAACCCCCTCATTACCCCCCCCCCCCCCCAGGCCTTTGAAGAGGTGATAAAAATGCCTGTGTAGAAAGTTCCAGTGGTTTAGATATCACCCTCCCCGCTCGCGCCTCAAAACCGAGGGGTGTAGTGTAGCCGTCGTCCCGGGGCAGGAGGAAACACACAGGGAGGGGGGGTCAGTGATGTCACACAGGGGGAGGGGTCAGGGATGTCACACAGGGGGAGGGGTCAGTGATGTGATGTCACAGGGGAGCTCACTTCCTTTTTTGTTCCAACCAAACAAAAGACACTGACTCATCAGAGGGGCAGAATCTCTCCATGCATTATAGTCACTGTTTCAACTTGACAACATAAACATTTTAAATTGACCCTAGCTTACTTCCTGTTGCAGGGTTTGCTAAGGCAAAAGCTGACAGGAAATAGACCAGAGTCCACACTGTTCCCTAGCAACACAATTCCAGTGAAACAGTCTATAAGTATAGTTAGAGGCCTAATCATGCATAGACAGTTTATAATGTTTTATAATACCCTTTTTTCACCAAACTTAACGCTGATATGCAGGTTTTTTAAATGCAGCTAAACAGCGTGGGTTAAATGCTAAAAATAGGACATTGCTACTTTCACATTGCCTCCCAACACGTTTACAGCTGCTCCCCTGCAGGGGGCGTTTCAGTGGATAAACTCATTGCCACAGGCTGCAGGCGACTGGACACTTGAACCAGGAGATTGACCGGACATTGTCTCCAATAACACATAACCTGTGGCGGATAAACAGTTAATGTATTTTTAAAGTACCTTTCTCAAACACGCAACAATAATAATATTCGGGCTGTGTCAAGAAGACAGCTAACAGTTAGCCAGACTAGCAATGGAAATACCACTACTTACTTTCAGAATAAAGGCAAATTCTCACATTTGGAGAGAAAAAGTATCTCAACGAACAAAAACGGCAAACTTTAAGACTACATATGGAGTGAAACTGTGTCTGTAAAAAGGATTACTCAAAATGAAATGTAATATGGGTTTTATTTTGAAAGCCCTAAAGCGGAAGACCTACTTTTACATTCTGGCTGACTTGACACCCTCGTAGAGGAGTGTCTTTTCTTACGTAAGGGAAGAACGCCCGTGCCCTAGAGGATTTTATGCGTTTGCCAGCTTGTGCAACACGACGCAGCACCCTGCGCAGCACCCTGCGCACCGTCTGTCAAAGAGTTGAGTCATCACAGGAGCGAGGCTTTGGTTTGGGACAGGGACAATTTCATATCATGATTATAGTCACGAAAACGATCACGGTTATCAGTATTATTGCGCTATTGTTAAAATGTGCTGAAAATATTAAAAAAGTACTTATAGACTTCGAGTTTTACATTGAAAACCACCAATAAAATGAGCAGCACTATGCACTTTTTGTTTGCATAAATATTAAAATAATAACATAATAGGATTTGGTGCAATTTGGACGTGCGACACATTCACTTTTAATAAAGGTTGAATAAACAAGTGGACAGTGCTCTGTGCAGCGGCGGTAATCAAACCTACACACTTTTAATGAACAAAATCAATTGAAAGTGTAATTCATGTATAGAGCTGCACGCTCAGCAGAAAAACCTCTAATAACAGACTTCTATCACTCCAGATCTATTTGAATAACTGCCACTTAGAAAGCTGCTTTGCTCTCTTCACAGCTCTCATGTCTGTCATTGCAATGTGGGCCAAAGGTTCTGAAACATCTCATGTGGGTCAAAGGTTCTGAAACATCTCATGTGGGCCAAAGGTTCTGAAACATCTCATGTGGGCCAAAGGTTCTGAAACATCTCAGCCCACAGAGAAGCTTCCTCTTTTTTCTTTTCCTTTTTTTTTTGGTTGAACCCAGACTCCAGGTTGAGGAAAACATCTGGCTGCTCAGAGCAGAGGCCGCCCGTGACCCAGTTTGTGTCCTGAAACACAATGATTAAGAAACCAGGCTGAATCAAACTATAATCAAACTAATTAATTCATATGATAAAATACATAAACAATATATAAAATACAGTGGAAACCGCTTGCAGTGATCACGGTTACAGTGATCAACAGCTAATATGGATCTTATAATAATCAAGTAGTCCACTTCCAGTGATCCTTTTGGGTCTTTTCATACATGAGAACAATGGGGGGACATTTTGTTTAAACTACGGTAATTCTATATTTTTTTTTACAGTGGTTATATATATATATATATATATATATATATATATATATATATATATATATATAATATATTAAGCGGTGCAGCTGCTTATAAGTGACATTGTGTGTCCATCCGTTTTCACCGAGAGGTGAGCATGAGATTTAGCCTAGGCCCCTCCCCCCGCCTCTACAAGCCTGCACACACAGACAGCTGGTGTTTTTGGGCGGAGCCGAGCCCTCTGGGTGCCTCAAGCAGAGAAAAGTTCAACTTATGGAGAGGTGCGCTGCTCCTCAATGTCACTTTTTTCGACCGCAACAAATAAGCACTCGCCGTGCACTGTGCCTGTGCGCGCGAGTTGGAAGCGCTCTGGACATGATTTCCAAAGCACTCCTGAAGACCTGAAGAAAATGCTTCCTGAGTGTGGACACAGCCCCGCCCCTTACCCTGCTAAGCGCTCTGCTCCTGCTGGCTACCTGAGGCTGGTGCACATTGAAATCATGACGGGGGGGGGGGGGGGGGGGAACGTAATTTTCTCTCAGTGGAAAACATGTCTCCTCCAAGCTTATGACAACCCGGCAAAAACCAGCCAACCAGATACAGCAGTCAAACTCTGTGCTCCTCAGTCCTCAGGCTACCTTGTGTAGTCTACTCAAACGACGAGAAGCAGTCACGGCTGCTAGCGATGATGGGGGACAGACGAGTAGACCCTTCTCACGTGGGCCATTTTGTGTCGAAAAGGCAGGGTAAACACAGGTGCAAGCAAAAGCCTAAAGAGGGTTTCCAACTTCCATGATTTGAAATTTGGAAACCCTCATTAGTGTTTTGCTTGCACCTGTGTTTATTCTGCCTTTTCGACACAAAATGGCCCCCGTGAAAAGGGTCTATAGAACGACAGACAGCGCATGGGGAAAGCACCTGTGGTTGAAGTTGCCCTCGTCAAGTGGCTCGATAATGCCCGGTCACATTATAAATACACAAATGTCAATGACATGGTGGTCATCATCTGCATGAGAGAAAATAAATAACATACATTTGCCCTGGGCAGACGTGATCATCACTATAAGCTGTTTGTGTCCACTGCATATTGTCAGCATAATACTCGGGTTATATTCCTGCTGTGTAGGTGGCGCTGTATCTACACAGTTGTGACTAGTGAGTGGGCACGGCTGCTATTGATTGATTGGGAGGACAGTGTGTGTGACCTTTGACCCCTGCTTAAATCCTGCTGCCTGCTCAGCGCTGCTCGTTAGCTCCGTTTCCATGGTGACGCAATGCTTATGCTGCTGCAGCTGCTGCTGCACTGTGGGAGTCGCATGTTCTCTGCTATGCTGGTTACACTCTCTCACACTCTCTTTTACTCTCTCACTCTTTCTCTCTCTCACACTCTTTTACTCTCTCTCTTTCTCTCTCTCTCGCTCTTTCTCTCTCTCTCTTGCTCTCTCACTCTCTCTCACCAATGGAAAGTAGCAGCAACTACCGTACAAACAGTATGTGCACACGTCGTTAACTGCACTGTTCCTGTCAAATAAACGACTAAATAAATTCAATGTATATGATTCTATTGACAGATGATAGGGATGGAACTAATATATCAAAATTCATTTTTACAAAACAAAAATGTGACAATATGTGTTGTGGGCGGAACAATGAGTAATGATCACAAATCAGATGCTTGACCGTCTCTCTCCATACGAATGATATTATTGTCACTTTAATGACATTTTTAAATTGTTGTTTTTACATTCTGCTGATATTTCCAGCAAGCCAATGGCATCGCTGGAAAGATTTGGGCCTCAGAAATGAACAGAATTGTGCACAGTCAGACTTTGTTGGCACTGACGTTTTGTTTCTCACATTGTATCCTGTTTGTATTGAATACTGAACCCTTACATTGTGATGTGTGCCTGTGAGCCCACAGGGAATTGAACCCGCACCGCTCAGCTGGCAGTGTTGCTGCTGGTGCCTTGCTCAGGAGGCACACAGTGAATGCTGTTAGCGCCGGGCAAGGTGATCCTTCTCTTCCTCTGGATTCAATTGGGAACAATTCCTATTCATTCCCCTCCCTTCTTTTCTACCTCTGCTTTGTTTTTAAACCCCCCGATAGTATCTTCTTGCCCCCCCCCCCTCACCACACACACACACACACACACACACACACACACACACACACACACACACACACACACACACACACACACAGGTCCATTTTTAGCCCACAGAGTGGAGCTGCTTCCTGGTGGGAGTGGCTGTCGGGGGAAAGTAGGCCAGTGGCCCCCTTGACACGACACACGGGCTGCGACGCACACGCGTGTCATCAAAACGAGCTGCGTCTGACATGGCCGACCGCACTCGCGCGCACACAGTCACCCACGTGTTTGTGTGTGTGTGTACGCACACACACTCTCTCTCTCACACACGCACACGCGCACACACACACACACACACACACACACACCACACAAACCACACAAACCACACTGTTTCCCCGCTCAGACTGGATGGGTTTGCACTGTAGAGATATTATTATATTATTGCCCCGTTGCAGCTGCTTCCCTAGTTGGTAGTTCCTTCAAAGCTGGGTTGTTGTCATTGCTGTCGTCGTTGTTGTCGTTGCTGTCGTCGTTGTTGTCGTTGTTGTCGTCGTTGTGGTTGCTGTCGTCGTTGTCTCGTGGACGCTTCCATCTGGGTCCAAAGAAAAACAAGGCGGGTCTCCTGAGAGAAGGTCCAGGATCAGTCTGCCCCCTCCATGAACCCTGTCCTGTTTATGAGCTGCAGGCAAGCAGGCAGGGGTGGATGTGTTTTGGGGAGCTGGTTGTCGAGTCGGGGGAGCAGATAAGAAGCTGTGTGTGGGAGCTGCAGAGGGAATATAAACACACTCTGTCGTCAACCTTTCCTGTGTCCCACCATTCGTGATGGTTTGACCTAGGACTGTTCGATTTTGCCTGAAAATTAAATTGACAATTTTTTCTCTCAAAACCCGATTTTCGATTTCGATTTCGATTTTTTTTATACTATTATACTTCTCTAAACATGTGTTGCCTTGCAGAGCTCTTTTTTTCCTCTTTTTTTCATAAGTGACAAATTACGCTTTTACTCTGAAGGCAGAACAACCCAACTTCCTGTTTTGGTCTAACTTGCTATCCCTAACTTCCTGGCTGTTGCTTGCTAACCTGCAGTCACTTGACACTGGTGGATTTGCACTTTTGGAGGTGAGTCCTAACGGTACTCGGTGGCCTCACGTGTTGTTATGTGAACTAAAGGCAACATTTCAGCATCCAGTGATAACGTCTTTGTTCGTGCGCGCGCGTGTGTGTGTTGTGGTAATCGTTATCTTGCACAGCCCGCCCCGCAGTGCAACACGCTGCTCAGTGCTCACACACTGCTTTTTGGAGGGGTTGAATTAAGTTCATTGCTGCCGTCTTTAGTAGCCAGCAGTAGTCACAGCCTCCCAGAGAGACTTTACAGCGGGGAGAAAAGACAAGTAGTGTCATGTACGCGTACATGACAGAGAGCCGCCATAACGTAATTACCCTAGTTAAAAAAATCGATTTTACGATTTTCATTTTTTTAACATCGTCCTAACTAATTAATTCGATTACGATTCAAAATCGATTTATCGAGCAGCCCTAGTTTGACCCATATAGGATGCCGGAGATCTTTATCGTAAACGCTCAGGCCAAAGCAACAAGAATGCCCAGATTTTCCGTTAAAGATGAAAAGATCAAAGAAATGTTGATTTTACAATGTTTCCTTTTGCCTATCCATGCCCAGTTTCATTCATACTTATTTCTATCCAATCACAGTTAGTCACCCTTAATTGGATGATAATGTTGATTATCATCAGTCGTCATATATCAAGTGAGAAGACCAAACATACTGACTGGTTTCAGCTTTACAAATGTAAGATTTGATGCCTTCTCTCTGTCATTAAATCAATATTCTTTGTGTGCGTGGCTGCTGGTCAGATTGAGGAAGACATCTGAAGACATCTGGGCTCTGGAAACTTGTGTTTTGATTTATAGAGTAAATGACTGATCGATCAATAAAAAAAATGCATTGATAATGAAAATAATGGTTACCTGTTGGCCTACATACCAGCACTACTACTACTACTACTACCACTACGACTACCACTACCACTACCACTACCACTACCACTACCACTACCACTACCACTACCACTACCACTACTACTACTACTACTACTACTACTACTACTAATTGATTGATTGCATTTATATAGCAGCTTTCTAGATACTCAAAGTGCTTCACATAACATCAGTAAACCCTCAGAATAGTCTGGGCAGTCAGTCGTGTTGGAAGAAGTTAGCACAAACAAAATGCCTCATCTTGCTGTGGTGGCAGACAGTGTTCAGGGAAAGATCTGGGTGAGGTGATCATCTCGATAGTGTGTCCTTCAGTAAACTTAACCCTGGCAGTGATGGTGCCTTGCTCTTGTCAACGAGGCAGACAAAACCAGAGCTGCAGAAGTCCCACCAACATCTCTGCTTACTTTCTGCTCTTCTGTTGGAATTTAATTAGCGTCTAGCGAGTAGCATTAGCATACTTGCAAACATTGTTTCTTTTTTTAGCATTCACCCAAAGCCTCTCTCTCTCTCTCTCTCTCTCTCTCTCTCTCTCAGTTGGTACTGAGGATACCCGGGGGGGGGGGGGGGGTACAATTTGCTTGTCATCATCAATCCAGAGACAGCAGAAATGTGTCACGATATTAAAATATCTTCATATCATCACAATATGATTTCACTGACTGACGATGAAGCATAATACTGAACTATCTCTCAGCCCTATATGATGATGTCACTGTGAAAATGCATATTGAAACAGTTTTGAACTATTGGAACAATATTTAGGTGCTGGTTTCCCAAAATGCTGCAGGCAGCCGCAGCTTTCTCATATGAAACCTGTCCCAACAAAGAAGTAAACAAGTCGTCCTCTGATTTGGACCAAAACAAATAGACCAGAGTTTGGAAAAAGCCCTCTCTCTGTCTCTCTCTCTCTCTTTCTCTCTATCTCTGTCTCTCTCTCTTTCTCTCTCTCTGTCTCTCTGTCTCTCTCTCTCTCTCTGTCTCCCTGTCTCTCTCTCTCTCATATCTTCTACACCTTTCTTTGTCTTTCTGTCTGTCTCTCCACCTCTCTCTCTCTCTCTGTCTGTCTCTCTGCCCCTCTCTCCCCTGCATCTGGGTGTGTTTTCCCAGTTGATCCCCCTGGCTCAGACGGCTGATGGAGGAATGTCCTGATGAAGGGAGCAGTGATCAGAGGTCTGGTCCTCTGCCTTCACGCCTCAGAACGTCCCATCTCCACATCTCTGCTGTCTCACGTCCACATCTCTGCTGTCTCACGTCCACATCTCTGCTGTCTCACATCCACATCTCTGCTGTCTCACGTCCACATCTCTGCTG
>NC_139627.1:44061047-44073547 GCF_964638095.1 Poromitra crassiceps | reverse complement strand
CACGCACTCTCTCTCTCCCACACACACACACACACACACACACACACACACACACACACACACACACACAGAGAGGACATACCCTCTGACCCTGGCTCTCCGTCCGGTCCTCGCTCTCCTCCTTGCTGGCTGCAGGTTTGGGTCAGTCAGCAGGTTTGGGTCAGTCTGCAGGTTTGGGTTAATCAGTCTGGAAAAAGAGTTTTCAGCTTTGCAGCTCTGAGAGGTTTGGGCATGGCACACAGAGAGGTTTGGGCATGGCACACAGAGAGGTTTGGGCATGGCACACAGAGAGGTTTGGGCATGGCACACAGAGAGAGAGGGCAGCTCTGAGAGGTTTGGGCATGGCACACAGAGAGAGGGCAGCTCTGAGAGGTTTGGGCATGGCACAGAGAGAGGGCAGCTCTGAGAGGTTTGGGCATGGCACACAGAGAGGTTTGGGCATGGCACACAGAGAGGTTTGGGCATGGCACACAGAGAGGTTTGGGCATGGCACACAGAGAGGTTTGGGCATGGCACACAGAGAGGTTTGGGCATGGCACACAGAGAGAGGGCTGTTAAATGTGGAAGAAGGGAAATATCACTAACAGAGATTTCCACTGTGTTAATGCTGGAAACTGGGTGGATGTAGCAGCCCAAGTCAGAAGATAGAGCAAGACAAATAGAATAGAAACACCGACGTGTGGGAGAGAGTATAGGGGTGGGAATCACGTTTCATCACGAACTCACAAAAAACAACTAAAATGGAGTAAATTAAATGATATATTCTGCATCAGAGCGTTTGTCAGTAGCCTAGACTGAAGGCTGCTAGCCACAGCCCCAGCAGGTGAGCAGACGGGTCAGTAGCCTGGACTGAAGGCTGCTAGCCAGTAGCCACAGCCCAGCAGGTGAGCAGAGGGGTCAGTAGCCTGGACTGAAGGCTGCTAGCCACAGCCCAGCAGGTGAGCAGAGGGGTCAGTAGCCTGGACTGAAGGCTGCTAGCCAGTAGCCACAGCCCAGCAGGTGAGCAGAGGGGTCAGTAGCCTGGACTGAAGGCTGCTAGCCACAGCCCAGCAGGTGAGCAGAGGGGTCAGTAGCCTGGACTGAAGGCTGCTAGCCGCTAGCCACAGCCCAGCAGGTGAGCAGATGGGTCAGTAGCCTGGACTGAAGGCTGCTAGCCACAGCCCAGCAGGTGAGCAGAGGGGTCAGTAGCCTGGACTGAAGGCTGCTAGCCACAGCCCAGCAGGTGAGCAGATGGGTCAGTAGCCTGGACTGAAGGCTGCTAGCCACAGCCCAGCAGGTGAGCAGATGGGTCAGTAGCCTGGACTGAAGGCTGCTAGCCAGTAGCCACAGCCCAGCAGGTGAGCAGACGGCACCCTGTCCTCTGCCAGAGATTACATTTCCTCCTCAATTGATAGTATTCTGTTACATCACCACACGGCCATTTTGGTAGGAAAACAACAGGTGATTGTGATCAATTAACAGGTGATTACAATTAGGGATGCACCGATATGAAAATTTTGGCCGATGCCGATATCCGATATTAACATTGCTGTTATGGCCGATAAACGATATTTACCGATGTCGATATGATCTGTATAAAAACACATTTCTATGATAATAAAATTTTGTAGATACTGAAAAACACATGTAAACACTGAATTTGAAAAAGTAATGCATTTCTTTATTTCAAAAACATTTGTAAAAGCCCATAAATCATAGATTTACTGCATTATTTCATCTCAATGTGAAGAATTTGGCTGATACCGATAACCGATATTAACATTGCAACATCGGACCGATACCGATATGTTAAAAAATGACTAACATCGGCCGATACCGATATGATTGCCGATATATCGTGCATCCCTAATTACAATCAAGTGACACTTACAGCCAATGAGCTGTGTTTGTTGTAGCGCCATATTGGTAGGAAAAAGCCTTGTGACATCATCGGAATACTATGAATACACTTGTTGGTGTTGTTGTCTTGGTCACTTTAGTGATTGTTGTTGTTTTGATGTGTGTGTACTGCAGACCCATTCAAACAAAACATGTCTCCTGTCTATTTTTAGCCTCGGTGTCAAAGTTAATTAGTTTTTTAACGAGCCCGGGCGGACAGTCGATGTGACACCTCTGTGGAAACACACGTTCACACCTCCTCACTTTCACCATTTGCTGCCGTTTGTGCAGACGTGTGTGTACGTCCAGCAGGACGTGGCGCGCGGGAGGATCACGATTCCCCTCTCCCCCGAACAGACGCCGCGACCAAACAGAGGAGGCGCTAGTGCAGCGATCAGGACTCATACCCCACCGGCTTCCCACCCGCAGACACGGCTAATTGTGTCTGTAGGGGCGTCTGACCAAGCCGGAAGTACCTCTGCCAGGGATTGAACCTGGGTCTCCACGGTTGTGGGCGATGTGCTTTAACCTCTACACTACCCAGATGCCCCCCATATCTGCTTCTTAAAATGAAGGTCAGAGAATCACGTCCCCTACAGAGACAAAAAGGAATTGCCGGGTCTCAGGAGGATATTTTAGAAAGACTAAGATTTAATGATGAACTAATGTTTTTCTTTTCTAAAGTAAGCATATAACATTTGGGAACAGAACTCTATATACAGTACCGTAAATTCCGGACTATAAGCCGCACCTTTTTTCCCGTTTTTTGGCCTTTTTTGGCCCCTGCGGCTTATATAACGGTGCGGCTTATCTATGGATTTTTTCAAAAAAAAAAAAAAAAAAAATCTCTCTTTTTTAGCACTCTTTCTAACTATAAATCCACTTCTGTTTTAATTTCCTCTCTTGCCCTCTTTTCACCACACCGCGGACACTGTGTGCACTGTAAAAAACAACACAGGTGGTGTTGTGTTATGTTGTTTTGTTGAAATGTTAATAAATGGGAGCTTCCTCAAACAGCCATCTCTTTCCCGACAATCCCCTCTGTGCATGAACCCTTACATATGGTAATTAAACATTAAAACACAATAAAAAAATAAAATAAAAATACCATTAAAACACCCGCGGCTTATAGTCCGGTGCGGCTTATATATGTAAAAAACAGTCAACTTTGCAGGTGCGGCTTATACACCGCCTTATAGTCCGGAATTTACGGTATATATATATATACCGGTATATATTTTTTTTTCCCGTTTATTTGTCAGGGACAAAGCAAGACAACATTGTGACAAGTTACAGTAACATGAAACATTATGCGATGCATATAGGATATCTAGCCAAGGCTAATTTGCAATTTGCAAAAGACTAATCTAAACAAAGTGCAAACATAAAAATTGTGACACGATCATACAAAATTTACAGTAGAATTATGCTACTACATCATACAAAATGTACAGTGAAATTACGCAACTACATCAGTGATCAATGGTCGCAGGTTTGATTTTGCATCAGCCAGTGTTTCACCTTCTCATTAAAGCTTGGGCCATATCTTACACCCAGGGCAAGGGCAAGCTTTATATTTACTAGTTTCTACGAGCACTCAAATCTCAAATTCTTTCTTTGAAGGAGCACTGGGTCAGTACAGCAAAGGACATGTTCCAGCCACACAGTGGTCATTCAAAGTGGGGGGGGGGGGGGGAGTGAGATTTGATTCCTAGAGTGCAGGAACATTGAAACTCTCAAACTGACGGTAGATCAGCGTCCAGATCCAGCCCCTCTCTGCTCCGCCCCCCCCCCCCATTAGCAGGGCTGGGGGTCAAGGGTCACAGCTGAAGGATTATGGGGGAGTAGCTTATGAACTCTGGGGGTCAGGCTGCAAATGTCTGAAAAGGCTCATTATGCTGAGGTTGCTCCTCACCGCGCTCTGATTGGCTAACGGACAGGATCAGAGAGAGCTTCTGGGATCTGACCCAGTGACTGAATTCATTTGAACGACCTGCCTTTACTATTCTAAATGTGTGTTATTTACGTCCTGCGTTTAGTGTTGTAATGTATGTTATTTATGTATACCGGTATATATATTTACGTTTCATATCACGATTATAGTGACCAAAATTATCACGGTTTTCAGTATTATCACCGGTATTGTTCAAATGTGCTGAAAATGTTTAAAAAGGACTGATGCACTGACTGAAATCATTTCTCCAAGGCTGCACGTCTGCATCTTGGTTGACAACTTTGGTTGATGATGGACAGTATTTGCAAAAAAAATTCAAAGCATACCGTTATGGTAAGGAATTTTATCACGGTTATCATTCAAACCGGTTATTGTTTCATCCCTAAAATGGACTGCCGGGGGGGGTTCTGCTTTAAAGATACGATACAATAAAGATTTAAAGTGGAGGAAAATGCCTTTGCCCTGCCAAACAGCTGGAATACAGACATCTACGAGGGAGGCGCGCCTCTCACACTTTGAAAATCGCTGCTGTAGAGTAAAACTGGATTGTGTGCATTGCCTAGAATAAGTGGGAATGAGAATACATGTCCACACAATAAGATCTAGGGCCTAGATCTAATTACATTTCTTTACATTTATTCATTCCCACTTATTAGACACTATTTCTGATGGTAAAATGAGCATAAAAAGCAAAACAGAATAAAACGGAAAAAAACTTGGGATTTGTTGCTCTTTTCCCCGTTGTACTGAATTTGTACCGAACCGTGACCCCGAAACCGAGGTGTGTGTGTGTGTGTGTGTGTATGTGTGTGTGTGTGTGTGTGTGTGTAGTCAGGATGTCTAGACTGAACACCTTGACAGCTCTTGAACACATTGAAACAGCATCTTAAGTGCTTTGATGTCTTTAACTTGTCTGTTTGTCACTGGAGGGCCGCCTGTCTGTCAGCCACTGTCTGTCTGTCTGCTACCAGAGAACATGATGATGTCATCCTTTCAACCGTCAAGCATGTGTGTGTGTGTGTGTGTGTGTGTGTCTGGAGGGGGGTGCTGTAATTATTACAGTCTGCATGCTGAGGTCACCTTTCTCACACAAGGGGAGGACACACACACACACACACACACACACACACACACACACACACACACACATTCATTCTCCCTTAGAGGACAATTACAGCGTGATATTTTTCACAGTCATAGATATTTTTAGATCAGGTTTCTCCAGGTCGTCTGCATACTAGTGCAGCGGTAGATTCCCTGCCTACCAACACAAGGGTCGCAGGTTCGAGCCCCCGGCCGTGTTTCCTCCAGCGCTGCGGGTGGGAAGCTGGTGCGGGTGTGTGTCCTAAGCAAACACGCCAATCACTTTCAAATCTCACACCAAGATAACACTGAATGTGATCTACTACACACACACACACACACACACGCTCTGAAAAAAAACACCCAATATAATACCGTCTCACATCACTGCACACTTATAAATCAATCTAATCTTAACACACGCGCACACACACACACACACACACACACACACACACACACACACACACACACACACAGACAGGTAGGGTGCCAATCATCAGTGGTTTATTTTCACTTCAAAGACACTTCTGAAACCTGAGAGGCACATCGGCACACACACACACACACACACACACACACACACACACACACACACACACACACACACACACACACACAGTGAGAGAGAGAGATAGAGGTTGATTCATCTGTCAGTGTCATGATGTCATGGTGTCTACTCTGTACAGCAGCTCCTGTTCACTATTAACCTTAGGGTGTGTGACGAGTCAAGAGACTGTGTGTGTGTGTGCGTAGTGCGTACGTGTGCGTGCGTGCGTGTGTGTGTGTGTGTGTGTATGCATGTGTGTGTGTGTGCATGCGCGCGTGTGTGTATGCATGTTTGTGCGTGCGTGCGTGTATGCATGTGGGGTGGGATTGGGACTGGTGCTGCTGAACAAAGCTCTGTCGATACACTGCCGTGTCAGCAGGAAAACCCTGGCACACTGCCCCCTGTGTATATCTGTCTCTCTCTCTGTCTGTCTGTCTGTCTGTATATCTATCTGTATCTATCTATCTACTGTATCTATCTATGGGCCTGTCTGATTCTCAAGTGAATGAGCAATATAGGTGGCATTTCTAGGTAAGAAGTTGTAATTAGCATTGCATTTAAAGAGTGGAGAGATGAACTGGCTAGAATAGCCTCTTTTGAGCAGCTTATTCATAAAGTTAACAACACCCTAAAACGTTTTCAGGAAGATCTGGGGGCCTTACTTAGAAATGTTTGAAAATGGCGAGCAGGGATAATTTCTAGTATCAGTGCTGATATGTTACTTTGAAGACTGTTGACTGATGTGTACTAACTGATATCATCGTGTAACCCCAACTGCAATAACCACACTCTCTAAACATACCTGATCTCTATGTATAGCAGCAATGTATTATTAATGTAACATTAATATCATGATGTAAGAATGTGCACCTTTTTCTTTCTTTCTCCTCACCCTCCCTTTAGTTTTGTTTTGTCTGTCTCTCCCCTCCCCCTCTTTTTTCTTTTTGGCTTTGTTTTATTTTTATTTTTATCTCTCTTCTATTTTGCTTAGTAAAAGTGACTATTGTAAACGTTTGAGTATCAAAAAGCAAAAAAAGCTTTAATCACAAAAAAAATAAGTTGTAATTAGGCTGTCTGAAACCAGTTTGATACATGAGTTCACTGAATTTGCAACCTTTCTAGGTACCTGGTTATGGATAATTTTCGAGGAACCATTCCATGGTACCTTTGTTTGATTAGGATATCCCATGAAACCTTGCGACCCTTACAATCGACGAAGAAGAACGACGCAAGCCCTTAACTCATTGAGTGCCAGCCACTTTTGGAGAACGGACGCTCCCAGTGCCAGAGTTTCAGAGCGTTTTCAGTGATTTCTCGAGGCCCACAGAATATTGTGTGATATTACTATGTAAACACCGAACACGCACAAAGAACGATGAGACTCTCTTCTATCATCTGCAAAAAAAAGTTTATTGATACCATTTTCCGTTCTTTAGTTATGAGCCGGAGAAGATAGGTTGTTTTGAGCAAAAAGACACGTTTCAAATTAGAAGCTGAGATATTCCGCCTTTTGTGAAATGCAGCATTTCAAGCACATTCACTGAGTCTGAAGCTAATATTTTCTGATGTAGTGATGTGGTGTAGTTGTGTGGTGCCCTGCGTGCCCCACCCCCCTCTCCCCCCCTCAGCTCCTCCCCACACTAACACACAGCCTCACGCACCCAGTCTATTTTCGGAGCGCTCCGTTTTTGTGCGCCGGCTCCCAGCGCGACACGGAAATGCCAAACCGGACTGCTGAGAATGGTTTGGCCCTTCGGCGTCGGGTGCTGCCTTTCTGGCGGCTAATCGTGTGGAGAAACTATGCAGACAGACAGAGGCAGAGGGGCTCAGTTGTGGGCGCGGATTGACTGCTGTTCGTAGCCAACGTCAGCTCCAGACAGAGCAATCTATATGGCTCTGGCTGCAGCATGAGCGGTTTCTCTTTCATCACGGGGCTTTTTCCTGCTGTTTTCCGGATCTTTCTCTAATCTGGAGAGCACTGTCGCCACCTAATGAGTCCGTAAAATAGGTTATACACCTTCAATAGCTACAATATTTGTACAGGAGATGCCTGAGGCTTTGATCCACGTCCCACCGTCAAAAAACGCAATTGATGAACATACTCGTCCTTGGCACTCTACGTTAGTATCTGAATTGACGAACATACTCGTCCTTGGCACTCAATGAGTTAATGGCGACCTGCATGGCCTGCAAAAAAAAATAAAAAAAATATCGATACTTGGCGTCCAAATATCGATACAATATCATCAGGCAAAATATCGCGATACTATGGTGTATCGATTTCCCCCCCCACCCCTACTATTCAATGGAAACAGTACCAGTGCAACCTGTCACACCTGAAACAAGTTATTTTTTAATCACCTATATTAAAATGAGATACCTAATTAAACAATCATCTAGTTAGGTAACTAGATGATATTAAGCTTCCTTGCATTACAGACACAACCTATATCTCAAATCCACTTTCTCGCTCTTTGTCATTATCTTTCTTTCTCTCTCTCCCTACTCCCCACTCTTTCTCTATCTTGCTCTCTCTCACCCCCCTCCACACACACACACACACACACACACACACACACACACACACACACACACACACACACACACACACACACACACACACACCTCTCCATGGCGCTGCTTGTACTCATGGACTGTATAAGAATAAGTCTGTTTTATGGTCTCTGTGTATTTGACTCTAAATGTAATGTGCTAGGCCCTAGCAGCTAGGGTAAATGAACACCGTGCTGTATTGAAGAAGACTAAACATCAACTCATTAGGAAAGTGTTTACTGGGCTCATAAATCAAGTGAGAAGTAGGGTCATTTTCCCATTCACTTATTCTTCGAGCCAGTGGAGTTGCCCCCTGTTGGCCATTATAAAGAATGCAGGTTTAAAGTACTTCTGCATTGGCGTCATTTTTCAGAAGCGGAGGTTGCTGCTTGCTTGTAATCCTGTGTGTGTGTGTGTGTGTGTGTGTGTGTGTGTTGGGGGAAAACGGATGACTCTGCAGTGTAGTGTAATGGGCAGCCATGCTACAGTAAGATGGATGCTGGCGTCTAATGGAGGTCAGCTGGTCAGCATATAGAGCTTTCTCTCTTACACACACACACACACACACACACACACACACACACACACACACACACACACACAGTATATGACAGCTGCTCCAACTCTGTTTAAATCGCTGCCGTGGATCATGTGTGCAAATGCACAGCCATTACAGTTCTTTCTTTCTAATGCATTCACACTTGTTGTTTTCTCTCTTACTGACACACTCACACTCACTCACTCACTCACTCACTCACTCACTCACTCACTCACTCACTCACTCAGACACTGGCTCACTCACTCACTCACTCACTCACTCACTCACTCACTCACTCACTCAGACACTGGCTCACTCACTCACTCACTGACTTCGGTCAGCCCCCTCCAGCCTGGGCTGCCCCTCTGCCTCTCCAGCCCAGGCTGCTCCTCCCTAAAGTCCTGGGTAGGATTGTCAAAAGTATCGAAAAGTATCAATACTGAAAATTTGAATCGGATACAATACTCAATTGCAACAGTTTCGATACCATCAGTGCTTTATTTGAATGAAAAATGACAGATTTGCCCCCCCCCCTATCATTGGTGGGTATCTGTTGCTTCAACAAGCTAAAGGTGTTCTGATGGCTAGAGCAGGGCTAATCTGCTGTGTAAATTCAAAGTTTTAGATTATGGAAGTGTGCGTCTGTCCATCCATCTGTCTAACTTTATTTTTATGCCTCTTGATGTGTCGTCATCCCGCTCTTCCCGTGGTATTGACAATGGTATCTTTTGGTATATTTTCCTGGGTATCGGTAATAGTATAGTAGAATTTATAGTATCGTGACATCCTTAGTCCTGGGTCTTGGAGGGTGACAGTTTGGTGCTCAAAAGTCAGGTAGAGGCCTGGGGGACTGTGGAGGCCATTTACAAATCCTCAAGAAAACACCTACAATGTGGCTGCAGAGTTGAATATTGTTAGCATGAGCTAACATGCTTTTCACTCTCTCTGTGAAAACAGGGGGAATACATGTTTCATTCCTTGCAGCGGTTCTGAGAGAAACACACAGCTGTTGTGGAGAGACAGGTTTTGGAGCGGCGCCTGCCGTTTCTCCTCCACACTATTGTCGAGGCAAAGAAGTTGTCGTGAATGTGTTTTGTTTTGATGAGCGACTGACTCACGCTTTACTCGGCCTAGGAAAGTATTCCTAGGCCGTTGCACATACAGTCAGTAGGCTTCTGCCACCCAAACTCAATGAAGAAAGCTCCTCTCCTGATTGTCACATTGGACTCTTTCTTGTCCCAGAAGCGAGTTAGTTTAGCTCCATACTTCCACAAGAGAAACATGGATTGGTAAAGGACTGTGATGCTGTGTGAAATGGCATAGGGCGGGTGGGGGGGGGAAACTGTTAGGCTGTTAAGATGTGGAGAGGGAAGGCATCCTTGTCTCATCTCTCCTCTCCTCTCCTTTTCTCTCCAGGGTCGACATGTCAAGACGGGACAACTGGCGGCCATTAAGGTCATGGACGTCACAGAGGTCAGTAAACGCTATATATGTGTAGATGTATACTATTGTCATTGGTTGAGAACCACTGCCTTAAGACTAATTATACGGGGGAGGGGGGGGGGGGGGGGGGGGGGGTTGGTCAGAAGCAGTGACTGGGGGCGTCCGGGTTGTGTAGCGGTAGATTCCCTGCCTACCAACACGAGGGTTGCAGGTTCGTATTAGGGCTGCACAATATATCGTTTCAGCATCATCATTACAATGTACGCTTGCACAATAGTCACATCGCAGGACAATGTCAAGTAATAAAGCAAATGAACTCAAACACGTCATGCTATACGTTTTTGTGCTGGTTGATACTTGGCACACTAGCATCCTGCCAAATCACTCTGGCTGCAGCTAACAACACGTGCTACTCCGTCACCCACGCAGGTTACCCATTACCTTCTTAAAGGGGCAAGGCTTGAGCTATTCATTAAGTCATTTGGAGAAAATTCCTGGATTTTTTTCATATCGCAATGTACTGTATATCGCAGAAACAAAATCTATTGCAATGTCCCAATATCATGCAGCCCTAGTTCGTATCCACGTGTTACCTCCGGCTTGGTCCGGCGTCCATACAGGCACGATTGGCTGTGCCTGAGGGTGGGAAGCCGGTTTGGGGGTATGTGTCCTCCTGGTCACTGCACTAGCGCCTCCTCTGGTCGGTCGGGGCGCCTGGTCGGGGTGGAAGGGAACTGGTGGGAATAGCGTGATCCTCCCACGTGCTACGTCCTACCGGTGAAGCTCCCCCTGTCGGGCGAAAAAGAAGCGGCTGGCAACTGCGCATGTGTGGAGGAAGCATGGTGTTAGTCTACGGCTCTCCACAGATCGGCAGAGGGTGGAGCAGCGACTGGGGCAGCAGGGGGATAAATTGGCCAAGTATAATTGAGGAGAAAATGGGGGGAAATATATGGGGAAAAAGAAGCAGTGACTGGAAGGTACATTGACTGTTTCTGTAGCCTGGTTCAGAGATGATAAATTTGAGTAAAAAATAATACTAAATTTAAAAAGGTTTCTAAAGCACAACACTGAAGATAGATTTGTCTGCAGAACTAATGCAGGATAGACAGTGACACAATATTTTAAAATGCATGAACATTACCAACCCCCCCCCCCCCCCCCCCGGCCACAAAATCCAGCTTGTGGAGATTTGGGTTTGATTTCCTCTGAAGGCCTAAATAGATACTAATGGCCGACTCAAATGCTCCATGTAACGGTTAGCAGCGCCAAAACAAACTGTTCCCCTCTGCTTCAGACCCCTCTCCCTCATGTCAATGTTTTTATCTCCAAAAATAGTCCCAAAATTTTCAGGCTCATATCCAAGCAGCTTGTTTTCTCGTCTTCATCAGACACAGTGCTGAGTTTGTGTTTCAAGCTAAGCGAATTTTCAGTTTGCTAAGGGCAATTTAGCCTGTGTGTGTGTGTGTGTGTGTGTGTGTATGTGTGTGTGTGTGTGTGTGTGTGTGTGTGTGTGTGTGTGTGTGTAGTCAGGATGTCTAGACTGTGTGTGCACGCACGCACGCACGCACGCACGCGCGTGTTGCCTCCTTCAACAAAGTTGAGGAAGGACCCAGAGGGCTGTTTTTGTTTTATATACTTATCTTGAGAATGTGATGTGTGCTTCTGTGCAGGGCTGGGTTAAAAAGAAATCTATATATTGATTGAGTCAATACTCATTTGAAGGAACTCATGTCTACAGTACAACTTTTTGATGCTTACAATTAGTCACATAAGACTCTAAATTACATAGTTGGAAGGTTTTGGTGCTTTTTGCTTTCCAGGGTCTTATATTTAATTTTTTATCTTTTTTCTGATTTCCCCCCCATTTTCTTCCCAATTGTACTTGGCCAATGTCGCCCTGCTGCCCCGGTCGCTGCTCCACCCCTCTGCCGATCTTGGGAGAGCCGTAGACTAGCACCATGCCTCCTTTGCGGTCAATTCTTTGGGGTCAATTCTTAATCTATCAATCATGAATACTTTTAATAATGCACCAGGTTAGAGATTGCCTTGTGCAATTGACAGCATTAGTTCTCTAGAATCTCTTTCATATTTAAGCAAAATTGGTATTGTAACTGAAATATCCCGAACTGAATCGAATCGTATCTGAAATCTAATCGAATTGGGACCTTGTGTATCGGAATCATATTCAAATCAGGGAATCAGGGGCGATAGCCAGCCGTGTGTGCGTGTGTGTGTGTGTGTGTGTGTGTGTGAGACAGCGCTGATGATGACGCCGGTAACAATGACGGTGGTGGTGTCTCTCTGCCACCCACTTGTGTGACTCGTCCCTGAGTGAATATTGACGTAAGGCAGCGAGAGAACCTTCACAGACACACATGTGAGGTCAGTGCAGCGTGTCCTTACTGTCGTGTGTCCACCTTCTAAAGTGCACATTACGTTGAAGCTCATGGCTGATCAGTTTGTCTACTCTACTGTCACTTGGCCAGGTGAGCAACCAGCTT
>NC_139627.1:44050982-44060847 GCF_964638095.1 Poromitra crassiceps | reverse complement strand
CCCAGAAAAGAGCCACCCTCTTTGATTAGGGCGCGCTGCGAATGTGCACCCTCCCTCCCCCCTCCCCCCCCGCCATGCAGGACCCTATATTTACCACCCAAACCCCCTCATTACCCCCCCCCCCCCAGGCCTTTGAAGAGGTGATAAAAATGCCTGTGTAGAAAGTTCCAGTGGTTTAGATATCACCCTCCCCGCTCGCGCCTCAAAACCGAGGGGTGTAGTGTAGCCGTCGTCCCGGGGCAGGAGGAAACACACAGGGGGAGGGGTCAGTGAGGTCACACAGGGGGAGGGGTCAGGGATGTCACACAGGGGGAGGGGTCAGTGATGTGATGTCACAGGGGAGCTCACTTCCTTTTTTGTTCCAACCAAACAAAAGACACTGACTCATCAGAGGGGCGGAATCTCTCCATGCATTATAGTCACTGTTTCAACTTGACAACATAGACCCTAGCTTACTTCCTGTTGCAGGGTTTGCTAAGGCAAAAGCTGACAGGAAATAGACCAGAGTCCAAACTGTTCCCTAGCAACAGATTTCCAGTGAAACAGTCTATAAGTATAGTTAGAGGCCTAATCATGCATAGACAGTTTATAATGTTTTATAATACCCTTTTTTCACCAAACTTAACGCTGATATGCAGGTTTTTTAAATGCAGCTAAACGGCGTGGGTTAAATGCTAAAAATAGGACATTGCTACTTTCACATTGCCTCCCAACACGTTTACAGCTGCTCCCCTGCAGGGGGCGTTTCAGTGGATAAACTCATTGCCACAGGCTGCAGGCGACTGGACACTTAAACCAGGAGATTGACCAGACATTGTCTCCAATAACACATAACCTGTGGCGGATAAACAGTTAATGTATTTTTAAAGTACCTTTCTCAAACACGCAACAATAATAATATTCGGGCTGTGTCAAGAAGACAGCAAACAGTTAGCCAGACTAGCAATGGAAATACCACTACTTACTTTCAGAATAAAGGCAAATTCTCACATTTGGAGAGAAAAAGTATCTCAACGAACAAAAACGGCAAACTTTAAGATTACATATGGAGTGAAACTGTGTCTGTAAAAAAGCATTACTCAAAATGAAATGTAATACGGGTTTTATTTTGAAAGCCCTAAAGCGGAAGACCTACTTTTACATTCTGGCTGACTTGACACCCTCGGAGAGGAGTGTCTTTTCTTACGTAAGGGAAGAACGCTCGTACCCTAGAGGATTTTATGCGTTTGCCAGCTTGTGCAACACGACGCAGCACCCTGCGCAGCACCCTGCGCAGCACCCTGCGCACCGTCTGTCAAAGAGTTGAGTCATCACAGGAGCGAGGCTTTGGTTTGGGACAGGGACAATTTCATATCATGATTATAGTGACGAAAACGATCACGGTTATCAGTATTATTGCGCTATTGTTAAAATGTGCTGAAAATATTAAAAAAGTACTTATAGACTTCGAGTTTTACATTGAAAACCACCAATAAAATGAGCAGCACTATGCACTTTTTGTTTGCATAAATATTAAAATAATAACATAATAGGATTTGGTGCAATTTGGACGTGCGACACATTCACTTTTAATAAAGGTTGAATAAACAAGTGGACAGTGCTCTGTGCAGCGGCGGTAATCAAACCTACACACTTTTAATGAACAAAATCAATTGAAAGTGTAATTCATGTATAGAGCTGCACGCTCAGCAGAAAAACCTCTAATAACAGACTTCTATCACTCCAGATCTATTTGAATAACTGCCACTTAGAAAGCTGCTTTGCTCTCTTCACAGCTCTCATGTCTGTCATTGCAATGTGGGCCAAAGTTTCTGAAACATCTCATGTGGGCCAAAGGTTCTGAAACATCTCAGCCCACAGAGAAGCTTCCTCTTTTTTCTTTTCCTTTTTTTTTTGGTTGAACCCAGACTCCAGGCTGAGGAAAACATCTGGCTGCTCAGAGCAGAGGCCGCCCGTGACCCAGTTTGTGTCCTGAAACACAATGATTAAGAAACCAGGCTGAATCAAACTATAATCAAACTAATTAATTCATATGATAAAATACATAAACAATATATAAAATACAGTGGAAACCGCTTACCGTGATCACGGTTACAGTGATCAACAGCTAATATGGATCTTATAATAATCAAGTAGTCCACTTCCAGTGATCCTTTTGGGTCTTTTCATACATGAGAACAATGGGGGGACATTTTGTTTAAACTACGGTAATTCTATATTTTTTTTTACAGTGGTTATATATATATATATATATATATATATATATATATATATATATATATATATATATATATATATTATATATATTAAGCGGTGCAGCTGCTTATATAAGTGACATTGTGTGTCCATCCGTTTTCACCGAGAGGGGAGCATGAGATTTAGCCTAGGCCCCTCCCCCCGCCTCTACAAGCCTGCACACACAGACAGCTGGTGTTTTTGGGCGGAGCCGAGCCCTCTGGGTGCCTCAAGCAGAGAAAAGTTCAACTTATGGAGAGGTGCGCTGCTCCTCAATGTCACTTTTTCCGACCGCAACAAATAAGCACTCGCCGTGCACTGTGTCTGTGCGCGCGAGTTGGAAGCGCTCTGGACATGATTTCCAAAGCACTCCTGAAGACCTGAAGAAAATGCTTCCTGAGTGTGGACACAGCCCCGCCCCTTACCCTGCTAAGCGCTCTGCTCCTGCTGGCTACCTGAGGCTGGTGCACATTGAAATCATGACGGGGGGGGGGACGTAATTTTCTCTCAGTGGAAAACATGTCTCCTCCAAGCTTATGACAACCCGGCAAAAACCAGCCAACCAGATACAGCAGTCAAACTCTGTGCTCCTGTGCAGATACATAGATGCTCTATAAATGTCAGACATTGCCTCATGCAATTTAAAATTGTACATAGGCTACACTACTCAAGGGTGAAATTGCATAGGTTATTTCCCTCAGTCTCACCTACATGTGAGAAATGTGAGACTAACGAGGCCACGCTTGCCCACAGCTTTATACTTTGCCCCAAGATCGAGAATTATTGGATTAATGTCTTTAACACAATCTCTGAAATACTTGCACACCAAGTGAAACCAGACCGACAAACCATTATTTTTAACGTTTCAGAAATGATAGACGGACACTCAACAGCCCATCAACATTTTCTTAATTTTTGTCTTATGTCTGCTAAGAAATGTATACTAAGACTTTGGAAGGGGAAAGAGCTTCCCAATGTAAAGATGTGGCTCGCTGACCTCGTAAACACTCTGGAAGTGGAAAGGATCAGATATCTCAGATTGGATCAGACAGATAGATTTGACTTAATATGGCAGCCTCTTATTCAACACCTGCAGGGCGCCTCTAATAGAGACTAGTAGGCATTATTTTAAGTATTGTCACCTTAGGATATTCTCTTCCACCCCCCCCCCCCCACAGTCCTTCTCCCCTCCAATACACTTTTCCCTTTTCCCTCATTTTCTTTTTGTTTTGTTTTTGATTTTCTTGTGTGTTTCCTGTTTATTTTTTATTTTTATTTATTTTTATTATTATTTTTTGTTTAGTTTTTTGCTTTGGGGTGTACGATATATGTATAAAATACAAAAAAAACAAGCTTCATGACACTCAAACCTTTATGCCCAAGAATGAATGTATGTGTGTCTAACATGTTAAATTATCTCCAGATACATAAGCAATTTGTTTCTGTTTCAGAAAATATCGCTTTGCTAGCTGTTACTGTCAATGTTTTTTTTTTGTTTTTGAATTATTGATTGGTATCTGTAAAAGAGAAACAGCAATCACATGCTGGGTTGACACATGGTGAAAAAACAAAGTGTTGTGTGTACATGTGCTTGAACAAATAAACAATTAAAAAAAAAACTCTGTGCTCCTCAGTCCTCAGGCTACCTTGTGTAGTCTACTCAAACGACGAGAAGCAGTCACGGCTGCTAGCGATGATGGGGGACAGAGTAGACCCTTCTCACGGGGGCCATTTTGTGTCGAAAAGGCAGGGTAAACACAGGTGCAAGCAAAAGCCTAAAGAGGGTTTCCAACTTCCATGATTTGAAATTTGGAAACCCTCATTAGTGTTTTGCTTGCACCTGTGTTTATTCTGCCTTTTCGACACAAAATGGCCCCCGTGAAAAGGGTCTATAGAACGACAGACAGCGCATGGGGAAAGCACCTGTGGTTGAAGTCGCCCTCGTCAAGTGGCTCGATAATGCCCGGTCACATTATAAATACACAAATGTCAATGACATGGTGGTCATCATCTGCATGAGAGAAAATAAATAACATACATTTGCCCTGGGCAGACGTGATCATCACTATAAGCTGTTTGTGTCCACTGCATATTGTCAGCATAATACTCGGGTTATATTCCTGCTGTGTAGGTGGCGCTGTATCTACACAGTTGTGACTAGTGAGTGGGCACGGCTGCTATTGATTGATTGGGAGGACAGTGTGTGTGACCTTTGCCCCCTGCTTAAATCCTGCTGCCTGCTCAGCGCTGCTCGTTAGCTCCGTTTCCATGGTGACGCAATGCTTATGCTGCTGCAGCTGCTGCTGCACTGTGGGAGTCGCATGTTCTCTGCCATGCTGGTTACTCTCTCTCTCTCACACACTCTTTCTCTCTCTCGCTCTTTCTCTCTCTCTCACACTCTCTCTCTCTCTCTCTCTTTCTCTCTCTCTCGCTCTTTCTCTCTCTCTCTTGCTCTCTCACTCTCTCTCACCAATGGAAAGTAGCAGCAACTACAAACAGTATGTGCACACGTCGTTAACTGCACTGTTCCTGTCAAATAAACGACTAAATAAATTCAATGTATATGATTCTATTGACAGATAATAGGGATGGAACTAATATATCAAAATTCATTTTTACAAAACAAAAATGTGACAATATGTGTTGTGGGCGGAACAATGAGTAATGATCACAAATGAGATGCTTGACCGTCTCTCTCCATACAAATGATATTATTGTCACTTTAATGACATTTTTAAATTGTTGTTTTTACATTCTGCTGATATTTCCAGCAAGCCAATGGCATCGCTGGAAAGATTTGGGCCTCAGAAATGAACAGAATTGTGCACAGTCAGACTTTGTTGGCACTGACGTTTTGTTTCTCACATTGTATCCTGTTTGTATTGAATACTGAACCCTTACATTGTGATGTGTGCCTGTGAGCCCACAGGGAATTGAACCCGCTCAGCTGGCAGTGTTGCTGCTGGTGCCTTGCTCAGGAGGCACACAGTGAATGCTGTTAGCGCCGGGCAAGGTGATCCTTCTCTTCCTCTGGATTCAATTGGGAACAATTCCTATTCATTCCCCTCCCTTCTTTTCTACCTCTGCTTTGTTTTTAAACCCCCCGATAGTATCTTCTTGCCCCCCCCCCCTCACCACACACACACACACACACACACACACACACACACACACACACACACACACACACACACACACACACACACACACACACACACACACACAGAGGTCCATTTTTAGCCCACAGAGTGGAGCTGCTTCCTGGTGGGAGTGGCTGTCGGGGGAAAGTAGGCCAGTGGCCCCCTTGACACGACACACGGGCTGCGACGCACACGCGTGTCATCAAAACGAGCTGCGTCTGACATGGCCGACCGCACTCGCGCGCACACAGTCACCCACGTGTTTGTGTGTGTGTGTGTACGCACACACACTCTCTCTCTCACACACGCACACGCGCACACACACACACACACACACACACACACACACACACCACACAAACCACACAAACCACACTGTTTCCCCGCTCAGACTGGATGGGTTTGCACTGTGGAGATATTATATTATTGCCCCGTTGCAGCTGCTTCCCTAGTTGGTAGTTCCTTCAAAGCTGGGTTGTTGTCATTGCTGTCGTCGTTGTTGTCGTTGCTGTCGTCGTTGTGGTTGCTGTCGTCGTTGTCTCGTGGACGCTTCCATCTGGGTCCAAAGAAAAACAAGGCGGGTCTCCTGAGAGAAGGTCCAGGATCAGTCTGCCCCCTCCATGAACCCTGTCCTGTTTATGAGCTGCAGGCAAGCAGGCAGCAGCTCTCAGATGTTTGCCTGGTGGTGGTGGTGGTGGTGGTGGGGGGGGGGTGTGTTTTGGGGAGCTGGTTGTCGAGTCGGGGGAGCAGATAAGAAGCTGTGTGTGGGAGCTGCAGAGGGAATATAAACACACTCTGTCGTCAACCTTTCCTGTGTCCCACCATTCGTGATGGTTTGACCTAGGACTGTTCGATTTTGCCTGAAAATTAAATTGACAATTTTTTCTCTCAAAACCCGATTTTCGATTTCGATTTTTTTTATACTATTATACTTCTCTAAACATTTGTTGCCTTGCAGAGCTCTTTTTTTCCTCTTTTTTTCATAAGTGACAAATTACGCTTTTACTCTGAAGGCAGAACAACCCAACTTCCTGTTTTGGCCTAACTTGCTATCCCTAACTTCCTGGCTGTTGCTTGCTAACCTGCAGTCACTTGACACTGGTGGATTTGCGCTTTTGGAGGTGAGTCCTAACGGTACTCGGTGGCCTCACGTGTTGTTATGTGAACTAAAGGCAACATTTCAGCATCCAGTGATAACGTCTTTGTTCGTGCGCGCGCGTGTGTGTGTTGTGGTAATCGTTATCTTGCACAGCCCGCCCCACAGTGCAACACGCTGCTCAGTGCTCACACACTGCTTTTTGGAGGGGTTGAATTAAGTTCATTGCTGCCGTCTTTAGTAGCCAGCAGTAGTCACAGCCTCCAGAGAGACTTTACAGCAGGGAGAAAAGACGAGTAGTGTCATGTACGCGTGCTGCTACAGCACGCGTACATGACAGAGAGCCGCCATAACGTAATTACCCTAGTTAAAAAAATCGATTTTACGATTTTCATTTTTTTAACATCGTCCTAACTAATTAATTCGATTACGATTCAAAATCGATTTATCGAGCAGCCCTAGTTTGACCCATATAGGATGCCCGAGATCTTTATCGTAAACGCTCAGGCCAAAGCAACAAGAATGCCCAGATTTTCCGTTAAAGATAAAAAGATCAAAGAAATGTTGATTTTACAATGTTTCCTTTTGCCTATCCACGCCCAGTTTCATTCATACTTCTTTCTATCCAATCACAGTTAGTCACCCTTAATTGGATGATAAATGTTGATTATCATCAGTCGTCATATATCAAGTGAGAAGACCAAACATTGACTGGTTTCAGCTTTACAAATGTAAGATTTGATGCTTTCTCTCTGTCATTAAATCAATATTCTTTGTGTGTGTGGCTGCTGGTCAGATTGAGGAAGACATCTGAAGACATCTGGGCTCTGGAAACTTGTGTTTTGATTTATAGAGTAAATGACTGATCGATCAATAAAAAAAATGCATTGATAATGAAAATAATGGTTACCTGTTGGCCTACATACCAGCACTACTACTACTACTACTACTACTACTACTACTACCACTACCACTACCACTACCACTACCACTACCACTACCACTACCACTACCACTACTACTACTACTAATTGATTGCATTTATATAGCAGCTTTCTAGATACTCAAAGTGCTTCACATAACATCAGTAAACCCTCAGAATAGTCTGGGCAGTCAGTCGTGTTGGAAGAAGTTAGCCCAAACAAAATGCCTCATCTTGCTGTGGTGGCAGACAGTGTTCAGGGAAAGATCTGGGTGAGGTGATCATCTCGATAGTGTGTCCTTCAGTAAACTTAACCCTGGCAGTGATGGTGCCTTGCTCTTGTCAACGAGGCAGACAAAACCAGAGCTGCAGAAGTCCCACCAACATCTCTGCTTACTTTCTGCTCTTCTGTTGGAATTTAATTAGCGTCTAGCGAGTAGCATTAGCATACTTGCAAACATTGTTTCTTTTTTTAGCATTCACCCAAAGCCTCTCTCTCTCTCTCTCTCTCTCTCTCTCTCTCTCTCTCTCTCTCTCTCTCTCTCTCTCTCTCTCTCTCAGTTGGTACTGAGGATACCCGGGGGGGGGGGGGGGGGGGTACAATTTGCTTGTCATCATCAATCCAGAGACAGCAGAAATGTGTCACGATATTAAAATATCTTCATATCATCACAATGTGATTTCACTGACAGACGATGAAGCATAATATACTGAACTATCTCTCAGCCCTATATGATGATGTCACTGTGAAAATGCATATTGAAACAGTTTTGAACTATTGGAACAATATTTAGGTGCTGGTTTCCCAAAATGCTGCAGGCAGCCGCAGCTTTCTCATATGAAACCTGTCCCAACAAAGAAGTAAACAAGTCGTCCTCTGATTTGGACCAAAACAAATAGACCAGAGTTTGGAAAAAGCCCTCTCTCTGTCTCTCTCTCTCTCTTTCTCTCTTTCTCTCTTTCTCTCTATCTCTGTCTCTCTCTCTCTCTCTCTCTGTCTCCCTGTCTCTCTCTCTCATATCTTCTACACCTTTCTTTGTCTTTCTGTCTGTCTCTCCACCTCTCTCTCTCTGTCTGTCTGTCTCTCTGCCCCTCCCTCCCCTGCATCTGGGTGTGTTTTCCCAGTTGATCCCCCTGGCTCAGAGGGCTGATGGAGGAATGTCCTGATGAAGGGAGCAGTGATCAGAGGTCTGGTCCTCTGCCTTCACACCTCAGAACGTCCCATCTCCACATCTCTGCTGTCTCACGTCCACATCTCTGCTGTCTCACGTCCACATCTCTGCTGTCTCACGTCCACATCCAGGACTCCACTGGGTCCAAGCAGACCCCGTCGCTCAGGATCAGCCTCTCGGGGGGGGGGGGGGGGTCTTTCTCTCTATTCCGCATTCAGTTTGCAACTCTTGAAAAGCCTCTTGTCGTGTGTGTGTGTGTGTGTGTGTGTGTGTGTGTGTGTGTGTGTGTGTGTGTGTGTGTGTGTGTGTTACTCCTGGCCAGTTCCAGCTGCACCACAGCGATCAATAGAGATTTATAATTGACCAGCCTCTCTCTCTCCCCTCTCCCTGTTTTCTTGGCCTACTTACACAGAGATGCCTGTTCAAACAGCCATGCAGACCAAAGCAGCTCTCCTCCCATTCTGAGAGAGACAGACAGAGAGACACAGACAGACAGACAGACAGACAGACAGAGTCCAGTCATTGAGTGCAGTATCTACCCTCTCGTCTTTTGACTAGATCAGTGGTTCTCAAACTTTTTTGGCTTCAGTAGTACCTGCTTCCCCTGATTTCTGAATCCAAGTACCCCCTTTACCCAATAACAACATTTTGCTGAGAAAATTATAGCACATAATGCAATGAATGATAAGCCACAATTTGAAGAATATAACATTAAAAATTAAGACATGGAGTGAAAGAGTTGCAATTGGTGCCTCCTGAGCAGATTTATTTGAATGTTTAATTTATTTTCATAATTTATTCTTACATTTTTCCATTTTACCCTTTCTCTCAAGTGCCCCCCCCTGTAGTACCTCCATGTACCCCTACGGGTACATGTAGGGGTGTACCCCTACGGGTACATGGAGCAGAACACCCGTCCATGCAGAAGGGTGGAGGCTGCACAGCCTTTGCACAGCATCGCAAATTCGGCCATTAATAGGCCATTAATAGGCCCCAATTACATAATCACCTCGAAAATATCTCCCCAGCAGATAGAAAAACACGAGCATATGTGTTTGATGTAAATACAAAGAACTGCTGCGTTCGGATTTGTGCAACACGCTTTAAGAAAAATCACGATTACCTCTCCCTGCTGGAGCTGCACGGTCGCTCCTCTGACAACTCCAACTCGCCTCAACAGGCAGCCAGACTGCGGGAACTTCTCATGACCGATACCGATTTGGATAACCGATAATTTCACATTTTTGTATTTTAAAAAGATCATAGCCTGTATAAATGCGTAGGCTGGTAAATGGTCCTG
>NC_139627.1:43990982-44045982 GCF_964638095.1 Poromitra crassiceps | reverse complement strand
GCCTGGACTGAAGGCTGCTAGCCACAGCCCAGCAGGTGAGCAGATGGGTCAGTAGCCTGGACTGAAGGCTGCTAGCCAGTAGCCACAGCCCAGCAGGTGAGCAGACGGCACCCTGTCCTCTGCCAGAGATTACATTTCCTCCTCAATTGATAGTATTCTGTTACATCACCACACGGCCATTTTGGTAGGAAAACAACAGGTGATTGTGATCAATTAACAGGTGATTACAATCAAGTGACACTTACAGCCAATGAGCTGTGTTTGTTGTAGCGCCATATTGGTAGGAAAAAGCCTTGTGACATCATCGGAATACTATGAATACACTTGTTGGTGTTGTTGTCTTGGTCACTTTAGTGATTGTTGTTGTTTTGATGTGTGTGTACTGCAGACCCATTCAAACAAAACATGTCTCCTGTCTATTTTTAGCCTCGGTGTCAAAGTTAATTAGTTTTTTAACGAGCCCGGGCGGACAGTCGATGTGACACCTCTGTGGAAACACACGTTCACACCTCCTCACTTTCACCATTTGCTGCTGTTTGTGCAGACGTGTGTGTACGTCCAGCAGGACGTGGCGCGCGGGAGGATCACGATTCCCCTCTCCCCCGAACAGACGCCGCGACCAACCAGAGGAGGCGCTAGTGCAGCGATCAGGACTCATACCCCACCGGCTTCCCACCCGCAGACACGGCCAATTGTGTCTGTAGGAATGTCTGACCAAGCCGGAAGTGCGGTTGTGGGCGATGTGCTTTAACACTACCCAGATGCCCCCCATATCTGCTTCTTAAAATGAAGGTCAGAGAATCACGTCCCCTACAGAGACAAAAAGGAATTGCCGGGTCTCAGGAGGATATTTTAGAAAGACTAAGATTTAATGATGAACTAATGTTTTTCTTTTCTAAAGTAAGCATATAACATTTGGGAACAGAACTCTATATACAGTACCGTAAATTCCGGACTATAAGCCGCACCTTTTTTCCCGTTTTTTGGCCTTTTTTGGCCCCTGCGGCTTATATAACGGTGCGGCTTATCTATGGATTTTTTCAAAAAAAAAAAAAAAAAAATCTCTCTTTTTTAGCACTCTTTCTAACTATAAATCCACTTCTGTTTTAATTTCCTCTCTTGCCCTCTTTTCACCACACCGCGGACACTGTGTGCACTGTAAAAAACAACACAGGTGGTGTTGTGTTATGTTGTTTTGTTGAAATGTTAATAAATGGGAGCTTCCTCAAACAGCCATCTCTTTCCCGACAATCCCCTCTGTGCATGAACCCTTACATATGGTAATTAAACATTAAAACACAATAAAAAAAAAAAAAAAAAATACCATTAAAACACCCGCGGCTTATAGTCCGGTGCGGCTTATATATGTAAAAAACAGTCAACTTTGCAGGTGCGGCTTATACACCGGTGCGCCTTATAGTCCGGAATTTACGGTATATATATATATACCGGTATATTTTTTTTTTTCCCGTTTATTTGTCAGGGACAATGCAAGACAACATTGTGACAAGTTACAGTAACATGAAACATTATGCGATGCATATAGGATATCTAGCCAAGGCTAATTTGCAATTTGCAAAAGACTAATCTAAACAAAGTGCAAACATAAAAATTGTGACACGATCATACAAAATTTACAGTAGAATTATGCTACTACATCATACAAAATGTACAGTGAAATTACGCAACTACATCAGTGATCAATGGTCGCAGGTTTGATTTGGCTTCAGCCAGTGTTTCACCTTCTCATTAAAGCTTGGGCCATATCTTACACCCAGGGCAAGGGCAAGCTTTATATTTACCGGTACTAGTTTCTACGAGCACTCAAATCTCAAATTGTTTCTTTGAAGGAGCACTGGGTCAGTACAGCAAAGGACATGTTCCAGCGACACAGTGGTCATTCAAAGTGGGGGGGGGGGGGGAGTGAGATTTGATTCCTAGAGTGCAAATAATCAACGGCATTGAAACTCTCAAACTGACGGTAGATCAGCATCCAGATCCAGCCCCTCTCTGCTCCGCCCCCCACCCCATTAGCAGGGCTGGGGGTCAAGGGTCACAGCTGAAGGATTATGGGGGAGTAGCTTATGAACTCTGGGGGTCAGGCTGCAAATGTCTGAAAAGGCTCATTATGCTGAGGTTGCTCCTCACCGCGCTCTGATTGGCTAACGGACAGGATCAGAGAGAGCTTCTGGGATCTGACCCAGTGACTGAATTCATTTGAACGACCTGCCTTTACTATTCTAAATGTGTGTTATTTACGTCCTGCGTTTAGTGTTGTAATGTATGTTATTTATGTATACCGGTATATATATTTACGTTTCATATCACGATTATAGTGACCAAAATTATCACGGTTTTCAGTATTATCACCGGTATTGTTCAAATGTGCTGAAAATGTTTAAAAAGGACTGATGCACTCACTGAAATCATTTCTCCAAGGCTGTACGTCTGCATCTTGGTTGACAACTTTGGTTGATGATGGACAGTATTTGCAAAAAAAATTCAAAGCATACCGTTATGGTAAGGAATTTTATCACGGTTATCATTCAAACCGGTTATTGTTTCATCCCTAAAATGGACTGCCGGGGGGGGTTCTGCTTTAAAGATACGATACAATAAAGATTTAAAGTGGAGGAAAATGCCTTTGCCCTGCCAAACAGCTGGAATACAGACATCTACGAGGGAGGCGCGCCTCTCACACTTTGAAAATCGCTGCTGTAGAGTAAAACTGGATTGTGTGCATTGCCTAGAATAAGTGGGAATGAGAATACATGTCCACACAATAAGATCTAGGGCCTAGATCTGATTACATTTCTTTACATTTATTCATTCCCACTTATTAGACACTATTTCTGATGGTAAAATGAGCATAAAAAGCAAAACAGAATAAAACGGAAAAAAACTTGGGATTTGTTGCTCTTTTCCCCGTTGTACTGAATTTGTACCGAACCGTGACCCCGAAACCGAGGTGTGTGTGTGTGTGTGTGTGTATGTGTGTGTGTGTGTGTGTGTGTGTGTGTGTGTAGTCAGGATGTCTAGACTGAACACCTTGACAGCTCTTGAACACATTGAAACAGCATCTTAAGTGCTTTGATGTCTTTAACTTGTCTGTTTGTCACTGGAGGGCCGCCTGTCTGTCAGCCACTGTCTGTCTGTCTGCTACCAGAGAACATGATGATGTCATCCTTTCAACCGTCAAGCATGTGTGTGTGTGTGTGTGTGTGTGTCTGGAGGGGGGTGCTGTAATTATTACAGTCTGCATGCTGAGGTCACCTTTCTCACACAAGGGGAGGACACACACACACACACACACACACACACACACACACACACACACACACACACACACATTCATTCTCCCTTAGAGGACAATTACAGCGTGATATTTTTCACAGTCATAGATATTTTTAGATCAGGTTTCTCCAGGTCGTCTGCATACTAGTGCAGCGGTAGATTCCCTGCCTACCAACACAAGGGTCGCAGGTTCGAGCCCCCGGCCGTGTTTCCTCCAGCGCTGCGGGTGGGAAGCTGGTGCGGGTGTGTGTCCTAAGCAAACACGCCAATCACTTTCAAATCTCACACCAAGATAACACTGAATGTGATCTACTACACACACACACACACACACACGCTCTGAAAAAAAACACCCAATATAATACCGTCTCACATCACTGCACACTTATAAATCAATCTAATCTTAACACACGCGCACACACACACACACACACACACACACACACACACAGACAGGTAGGGTGCCAATCATCAGTGGTTTATTTTCACTTCAAAGACACTTCTGAAACCTGAGAGGCACATCGGCACACACACACACACACACACACACACACACACACACACACACACACACACACACACACACACACACACAGTGAGAGAGAGAGATAGAGGTTGATTCATCTGTCAGTGTCATGATGTCATGGTGTCTACTCTGTACAGCAGCTCCTGTTCACTATTAACCTTAGGGTGTGTGACGAGTCAAGAGACTGTGTGTGTGTGTGCGTAGTGCGTACGTGTGCGTGCGTGCGTGTGTGTGTGTGTGTGTGTATGCATGTGTGTGTGTGTGCATGCGCGCGTGTGTGTATGCATGTTTGTGCGTGCGTGCGTGTATGCATGTGGGGTGGGATTGGGACTGGTGCTGCTGAACAAAGCTCTGTCGATACACTGCCGTGTCAGCAGGAAAACCCTGGCACACTGCCCCCTGTGTATATCTGTCTCTGTCTCTGTCTGTCTGTCTGTCTGTCTGTCTGTATATCTATCTGTATCTATCTATCTACTGTATCTATCTATGGGCCTGTCTGATTCTCAAGTGAATGAGCAATATAGGTGGCATTTCTAGGTAAGAAGTTGTAATTAGCATTGCATTTAAAGAGTGGAGAGATGAACTGGCTAGAATAGCCTCTTTTGAGCAGCTTATTCATAAAGTTAACAACACCCTAAAACGTTTTCAGGAAGATCTGGGGGCCTTACTTAGAAATGTTTGAAAATGGCGAGCAGGGATAATTTCTAGTATCAGTGCTGATATGTTACTTTGAAGACTGTTGACTGATGTGTACTAACTGATATCATCGTGTAACCCCAACTGCAATAACCACACTCTCTAAACATACCTGATCTCTATGTATAGCAGCAATGTATTATTAATGTAACATTAATATCATGATGTAAGAATGTGCACCTTTTTCTTTCTTTCTCCTCACCCTCCCTTTAGTTTTGTTTTGTCTGTCTCTCCCCTCCCCCTCTTTTTTCTTTTTGGCTTTGTTTTATTTTTATTTTTATCTCTCTTCTATTTTGCTTAGTAAAAGTGACTATTGTAAACGTTTGAGTATCAAAAAGCAAAAAAAGCTTTAATCACAAAAAAAATAAGTTGTAATTAGGCTGTCTGAAACCAGTTTGATACATGAGTTCACTGAATTTGCAACCTTTCTAGGTACCTGGTTATGGATAATTTTCGAGGAACCATTCCATGGTACCTTTGTTTGATTAGGATATCCCATGAAACCTTGCGACCCTTACAATCGACGAAGAAGAACGACGCAAGCCCTTAACTCATTGAGTGCCAGCCACTTTTGGAGAACGGACGCTCCCAGTGCCAGAGTTTCAGAGCGTTTTCAGTGATTTCTCGAGGCCCACAGAATATTGTGTGATATTACTATGTAAACACCGAACACGCACAAAGAACGATGAGACTCTCTTCTATCATCTGCAAAAAAAAGTTTATTGATACCATTTTCCGTTCTTTAGTTATGAGCCGGAGAAGATAGGTTGTTTTGAGCAAAAAGACACGTTTCAAATTAGAAGCTGAGATATTCCGCCTTTTGTGAAATGCAGCATTTCAAGCACATTCACTGAGTCTGAAGCTAATATTTTCTGATGTAGTGATGTGGTGTAGTTGTGTGGTGCCCTGCGTGCCCCACCCCCCTCTCCCCCCCTCAGCTCCTCCCCACACTAACACACAGCCTCACGCACCCAGTCTATTTTCGGAGCGCTCCGTTTTTGTGCGCCGGCTCCCAGCGCGACACGGAAATGCCAAACCGGACTGCTGAGAATGGTTTGGCCCTTCGGCGTCGGGTGCTGCCTTTCTGGCGGCTAATCGTGTGGAGAAACTATGCAGACAGACAGAGGCAGAGGGGCTCAGTTGTGGGCGCGGATTGACTGCTGTTCGTAGCCAACGTCAGCTCCAGACAGAGCAATCTATATGGCTCTGGCTGCAGCATGAGCGGTTTCTCTTTCATCACGGGGCTTTTTCCTGCTGTTTTCCGGATCTTTCTCTAATCTGGAGAGCACTGTCGCCACCTAATGAGTCCGTAAAATAGGTTATACACCTTCAATAGCTACAATATTTGTACAGGAGATGCCTGAGGCTTTGATCCACGTCCCACCGTCAAAAAACGCAATTGATGAACATACTCGTCCTTGGCACTCTACGTTAGTATCTGAATTGACGAACATACTCGTCCTTGGCACTCAATGAGTTAATGGCGACCTGCATGGCCTGCAAAAAAAAATAAAAAAAATATCGATACTTGGCGTCCAAATATCGATACAATATCATCAGGCAAAATATCGCGATACTATGGTGTATCGATTTCCCCCCCCACCCCTACTATTCAATGGAAACAGTACCAGTGCAACCTGTCACACCTGAAACAAGTTATTTTTTAATCACCTATATTAAAATGAGATACCTAATTAAACAATCATCTAGTTAGGTAACTAGATGATATTAAGCTTCCTTGCATTACAGACACAAATATCTCAAATCCACTTTCTCGCTCTTTGTCATTATCTTTCTTTCTCTCTCTCCCTACTCCCCACTCTTTCTCTATCTTGCTCTCTCTCACCCCCCTCCACACACACACACACACACACACACACACACACACACACACACACACACACACACACACACCTCTCCATGGCGCTGCTTGTACTCATGGACTGTATAAGAATAAGTCTGTTTTATGGTCTCTGTGTATTTGACTCTAAATGTAATGTGCTAGGCCCTAGCAGCTCGGGTAAATGAACACCGTGCTGTATTGAAGAAGACTAAACATCAACTCATTAGGAAAGTGTTTACTGGGCTCATAAATCAAGTGAGAAGTAGGGTCATTTTCCCATTCACTTATTCTTCGAGCCAGTGGAGTTGCCCCCTGGTGGCACTTATAAAGAATGCAGGTTTAAAGTACTTCTGCATTGGCGTCATTTTTCAGAAGCGGAGGTTGCTGCTTGCTTGTAATCCTGTGTGTGTATGTGTGTGTGTGTGTGTGTGTTGGGGGAAAACGGATGACTCTGCAGTGTAGTGTAATGGGCAGCCATGCTACAGTAAGATGGATGCTGGCGTCTAATGGAGGTCAGCTGGTCAGCATATAGAGCTTTCTCTCTTACACACACACACACACACACACACACACACACACACACACACACACACACACACACACACACAGTATATGACAGCTGCTCCAACTCTGTTTAAATCGCTGCCGTGGATCATGTGTGCAAATGCACAGCCATTACAGTTCTTTCTTTCTAATGCATTCACACTTGTTGTTTTCTCTCTTACTGACACACTCACACTCACTCACTCACTCACTCACTCACTCACTCACTCAGACACTGGCTCACTCACTCACTCACTCACTCACTCACTCACTCACTCACTCACTCAGACACTGGCTCACTCACTCACTCAGACACTGGCTCACTCACTCACTCACTGACTTCGGTCAGCCCCCTCCAGCCTGGGCTGCCCCTCTGCCTCTCCAGCCCAGGCTGCTCCTCCCTAAAGTCCTGGGTAGGATTGTCAAAAGTATCGAAAAGTATCAATACTGAAAATTTGAATCGGATACAATACTCAATTGCAACAGTTTCGATACCATCAGTGCTTTATTTGAATGAAAAATGACAGATTTGTCCCCCCCCCTATCATTGGTGTGTATCTGTTGCTTCAACAAGCTAAAGGTGTTCTGATGGCTAGAGCAGGGCTAATCTGCTGTGTAAATTCAAAGTTTTAGATTATGGAGAAGTGTGCGTCTGTCCATCCATCTGTCTAACTTTATTTTTATGCCTCTTGATGTGTCGTCATCCCGCTCTTCCCCTGGTATTGACAATGGTATCTTTTGGTATATTTTCCTGGGTATCGGTAATAGTATAGTAGAATTTATAGTATCGTGACATCCTTAGTCCTGGGTCTTGGAGGGTGACAGTTTGGTGCTCAAAAGTCAGGTAGAGGCCTGGGGGACTGTGGAGGCCATTTACAAATCCTCAAGAAAACACCTACAATGTGGCTGCAGAGTTGAATATTGTTAGCATGAGCTAACATGCTTTTCACTCTCTCTGTGAAAACAGGGGGGATACATGTTTCATTCCTTGCAGCGGTTCTGAGAGAAACACACAGCTGTTGTGGAGAGACAGGTTTTGGAGCGGCGCCTGCCGTTTCTCCTCCACACTATTGTCGAGGCAAAGAAGTTGTCGTGAATGTGTTTTGTTTTGATGAGCGACTGACTCACGCTTTACTCGGCCTAGGAAAGTATTCCTAGGCCGTTGCACATACAGTCAGTAGGCTTCTGCCACCCAAACTCAATGAAGAAAGCTCCTCTCCTGATTGTCACATTGGACTCTTTCTTGTCCCAGAAGCGAGTTATTTTAGCTCCATACTTCCACAAGAGAAACATGGATTGGTAAAGGACTGTGATGCTGTGTGAAATGGCATAGGGCGGGTGGGGGATCACTGTTAGGCTGTTAAGATGTGGAGAGGGAAGGCATCCTTGTCTCATCTCTCCTCTCCTCTCCTTTTCTCTCCAGGGTCGACATGTCAAGACGGGACAACTGGCGGCCATTAAGGTCATGGACGTCACAGAGGTCAGTAAACGCTATATATGTGTAGATGTATACTATACCATCCATGTCATATTGTCATTGGTTGAGAACCACTGCCTTAAGACTAATTATACGGGGGAGGGGGGGGGGGAGGGGTTGGTCAGAAGCAGTGACTGGGGGCGTCCGGGTTGTGTAGCGGTAGATTCCCTGCCTACCAACACGAGGGTTGCAGGTTCGTATTAGGGCTGCACAATATATCGTTTCAGCATCATCATTACAATGTACGCTTGCACAATAGTCACATCGCAGGACAATGTCAAGTAATAAAGCAAATGAACTCAAACACGTCATGCTATATACGTTTTTGTGCTGGTTGATACTTGGCACACTAGCATCCTGCCAAATCACTCTGGCTGCAGCTAACAACACGTGCTACTCCGTCACCCACGCAGGTTACCCATTACCTTCTTAAAGGGGCAAGGCTTGAGCTATTCAAGTCATTTGGAGAAAATTCCTGGATTTTTTTCATATCGCAATGTATATCGCAGAAACAAAATCTATTGCAATGTCCCAATATCATGCAGCCCTAGTTCGTATCCACGTGTTACCTCCGGCTTGGTCCGGCGTCCATACAGGCACGATTGGCTGTGCCTGAGGGTGGGAAGCCGGTTTGGGGGTATGTGTCCTCCTGGTCGCTGCACTAGCGCCTCCTCTGGTCGGTCGGGGCGCCTGGTCGGGGTGGAAGGGAACTGGTGGGAATAGCGTGATCCTCCCACGTGCTACGTCCTACCGGTGAAGCTCCCCCTGTCGGGCGAAAAAGAAGCGGCTGGCAACTGCGCATGTGTGGAGGAAGCATGGTGTTAGTCTACGGCTCTCCCCAGATCGGCAGAGGGTGGAGCAGCGACTGGGGCAGCAGGGGGATAAATTGGCCAAGTATAATTGAGGAGAAAATGGGGGGAAATATATGGGGAAAAAGAAGCAGTGACTGGAAGGTACATTGACTGTTTCTGTAGCCTGGTTCAGAGATGATAAATTTGAGTAAAAAATAATACTAAATTTAAAAAGGTTTCTAAAGCACAACACTGAAGATTGATTTGTCTGCAGAACTAATGCAGGATAGACAGTGACACAATATTTTAAAATGAACATTACCAACCCCCCCCCCCCCCCCCCCCCGGCCACAAAATCCAGCTTGTGGAGATTTGGGTTTGATTTCCTCTGAAGGCCTAAATAGATACTAATGGCCGACTCAAATGCTCCATGTAACGGTTAGCAGCGCCAAAACAAACTGTTCCCCTCTGCTTCAGACCCCACTCCCTCATGTCAATGTTTTTATCTCCAAAAATAGTCCAAAAATTTTCAGGCTCATATCCAAGCAGCTTGTTTTCTCGTCTTCATCAGACACAGTGCTGAGTTTGTGTTTCAAGCTAAGCGAATTTTCAGTTTGCTAAGGGCAATTTAGCCTGTGTGTGTGTGTGTGTGTGTGTGTGTGTGTGTAGTCAGGATGTCTAGACCAGAGGTTCTCAAATGTTTTTCAGCCAAGGACCCCTTACAAGATAGAAAATATACCGGGGACCCCCTCATTCTGATTTGTGATTTTGGGCTAAGCTTAATTGTTTCCACGGTAATGTGCTTGACTTTTAATTTGATAGGTTTGTTATTAGAATGTAATCCATGAACCATTTTAGATTTAAAGCATAAACTATTTTCATTGAACTATGAAGATTTTGCAAAAAAAAAATATATATATATTTTTTTATTACGTACATTACATTTACATTACGTCATTTAGCAGACGCTTTTGTTTTGTCCAAAGCGACTTACAATATCACAATTTGTCAACAGTCCAGAAAACCACTATGCAACACAATCAATGACAGCCAAGATTTTTTGATAGACTAGCACCATGTAGGAAGTAGTTTGAGAAGGAATAAGTAACATGTAGCATTTTCTTTTTAATAAAAAAAAAAAAAAAAAAAAAAACTTTTTTTTTTTTTACTTGAAAACTTTTCGCGGACCCCCTGGCAAAGTGCCGCGGACCCCCATTTGAGAACCACTGGTCTAGACTGTGTGTGCACGCACGCACGCACGCGCGTGTTGCCTCCTTCAACAAAGTTGAGGAAGGACCCAGAGGGCTGTTTTTGTTTTATATACTTATCTTGAGAATGTGATGTGTGCTTCTGTGCAGGGCTGGGTTAAAAAGAAATCTATATATTGATTGAGTCAATACTCATTTGAAGGAAAGGAACTCATGTCTACAGTACAACTTTTTGATGCTTACAATTAGTCACATAAGACTCTAAATTACATAGTTGGAAGGTTTTGGTGCTTTTTGCTTTCCAGGGTCTTATATTTAATTTTTTATCTTTTTTCTGATTTCCCCCCCATTTTCTTCCCAATTGTACTTGGCCAATGTCGCCCTGCTGCCCCGGTCGCTGCTCCACCCCTCTGCCGATCTGTGGAGAGCCGTAGACTAGCACCATGCTTCCTTTGCGGTCAATTCTTTGGGGTCAATTCTTAATCTATCAATCATGAATACTTTTAATAATGCACCAGGTTAGAGATTGCCTTGTGCAATTGACAGCATTAGTTCTCTAGAATCTCTTTCATATTTAAGCAAAATTGGTATTGTAACTGAAATATCCCGAACTGAATCGAATCGTATCTGAAATCTAATCGAATTGGGACCTTGTGTATCGGAATCGTATTCAAATCAGGGAATCAGGGGCGATAGCCAGCCGTGTGTGTGTGTGTGTGTGTGTGTGTGTGTGTGTGAGACAGCGCTGATGATGATGACGGTAACAACGACGGTGGTGGTGTCTCTCTGCCACCCACTCGTGTGACTCGTCCCTGAGTGAATATTGACGTAAGGCAGAGAGAGAACCTTCACAGACACACATGTGAGGTCAGTGCAGCGTGTCCTTACTGTCGTGTGTCCACCTTCTAAAGTGCACATTACGTTGAAGCTCATGGCTGATCAGTTTGTCTACTCTACTGTCACTTGGCCAGGTGAGCAACCAGCTTGTTTTTAGACATGTCTGCTAAAACTAGCAGACATGTCTGGTGACCGACTCGGTGAATGAGGCGTCAAGGTGGCCTGCAGGCAGAAACCTGAACCTCCAACCATCCACATGATGAGAAGATGTGAAGAAGAGAGGAGCGCTTGATGGGATCCTCTTTATACGACCAGAGAGCACTGAGGAGAGATGCACATGATTCAACACGCCTTTTTTTCCCCTTCTCTTTTTTGTTTTGGTCACAGCGTTTATTTCCCCCACAGTTCAGCCCTTTTCTCAAATAAACAGTCAGTTTGTCTGGAGCAGAGGAAGCTGTTTGCGTTGGAAAAGATAGATAATTTTACACACACACGCGCGCACACACACGCACACGCACACACACACACACACGGGCGCCCACAGTGCACATATACAGAGACGTGTGTGTGTGTGTGTGTGTGTGTGTGTGTGTGTGTGTGTGTGTGTGTGTGTGTGTGTGTGTGTGCGTGCGTGCGTGCGTGCGTGCGTGCGTGCGTGTGTGTGTGTAGGTGCACGCACGCGGTGCCGGAACTCAAGGAGCTTTGCATACGGTCACATGTCATAGCAGCAAAACAATACATCTCCTTTCCTGTGTGCGCGCGCGTCCACTCAGCTCCACAGGCACATCTCAGCATATGTGCTCTGACCCACATACCACTTCCTGTTCTACATGCAGAGAGAGAGCCTGAGGAGAGAGACTACTGTCGGAGGAGAGAGAGAGAGAGAGATAAGGCTTAGAGAGGGAGAGAGAGGAGGATGGGAAGGGGGGAGGATTTAAACGAGAGAGAGAGAGAGAGAGAGAGAGGTGTGTGTGTGTTTTGCTCTCTCCTAGCAGAAGGTTCATCTGAAGTGCATTGGGGAATTGTGGGACGGGCTTGTTCACCTCCGACACTCAGATTCGTTCGCCCTCCTCCATCCCCCCCCCCCTCCTCTCTCTATCCATCCCCTCCTCCCTCCATCACACACTCCTTTTTTCCTTCATTTAACCTCCATTTCACCTGCTTTTTCCTCCATTCCTTTTGCTCTTATTTTCCCTTATCCCCATCTTTCTCAACCTCCACCTCAGAGAGAGAGAGTGAGGGGGAGAGAGAGAGAGAGACTAGCTCCTTTTACACAGCTCCGTGAAAGCCGGGGTGGTTGCGGCGTTATTACGCCTCGCCTCCTGTGTGAAAGTCACATGGACAGAATGGCGGGGTCATTTTGTTACACCTTTCATGCCGCAACTATCCACCTTCTTCTTCCTAGCTGCCATGATGCCTTACGTGAAATATGGGCGCTTCTTCCCGTGTAATCCTCCCAGCCCCCTCCTCTCCCCCCGTTACGTTGCTGACACGGACACAACATAGTACTATAGCCCGTCTGTAAACGACCGCTGCAGGCGAACGGCGCAAATCACGTCCAGCTTGGCAAAAATCTCGTCGATAAATATTCTCGAGTTGTACAATTATTACATTCCCTCAAATAAGTCGTCAGACGAGTGTTATTTATTGTGACAAGCAACTTTTTTTCCCCAGCGTCAAGAGGAAGTGCGGAAGCTGCAACAATCAGTCACGTTTTAGACCGGACCTTGCACCCATCATTATTTTACAGCGGGGCATTCAAAAATAAGGTGGATAGTAGGGCTGTGAATCTTCACTGGCCTCACGATTCGATTCGATTACGATTCAGAGGGCTACGATTCGATTCGAGTACGATTATCGATGCATCTTGATGCATCTCTTAAATGGATGCATCACTTTTTTCCGCAATACATGATTTATTTTTTCTCACTTTCTTTTTTCTCACTGTGTGGCTACTTTAAAAATAAAAGTGCATTTGGAATTGCATTGTATTATGATCCATAATTAAAATAAACAACTGCATGTACTTCCATTATATTTTATTTGATTATTATTATTATTATTATTATTTTTTTTAATAATCGATTTTTGACATTTGTGAGTCGATGGAGAATTGTGCACGTCCACATCGCGATGCATCTTATAATCGATTATTTTTGACACCCCTAGTGGATAGGTGGTATCACTAATCAGCTCATTCATTTAGAGAAATCCAGGAGGAATGAGAGGAAACCAGTTCTAAGATTGACGTTTACCACCAGAAATAAGTGAACCAAAGCAGATATAATTCAATAGCCATGTTCGTGTGGACTAGGCCCAATCTTCCAATAACGGGAACATGGGTGTTAGAAAATCGCCCAGAAATGTCCAGATCCAGGTTCCTCTGTGGACCTTTAAAACATCTCGACATGCCTCCCTCTCTGCTTTCCTTTCTGGGGACAGGACGTCTCCGTCAGGTCTGCTCACTGTGTGCAAGCAAGGATACTTCTACAGCAAGATGGCCACCTCCGAGTCTGCCACCATCTCATGCCCAGGAATGATAATGAGTAGCTTCAGGATGCCTTGTTTTGAAAGGACTAGGCAGACTTCAGGGAGAGAGAGAGAGAGAGAAGCAGACTTCAGGGAGAGGGAGAGAGAGAGAGAGAGAGAGAGTGTTCATGAGAGAGTTCATGTCATGGAGACAGCATACGTGAACATGTGACTAAGGCAATTATTGTAGGAACAGAGACCGTAATGGAAAGTGATGCTGGAAGGGAGGGAGAGAGAGTGAGGTTACAGAGTGAGAGCTTGAGAGAGAGACATGGTGAAGGTATGAGAGAGAGCGAGTGAGAGTGAGAGAGACAGTGTGAGGTTACAGAGAGTGAGAGCTTGAGAGTGATAGAGACTAGGGATGCATGTGGCGACTAAGGCCATGTTCAGACTAGGAGGCCAAATCTGATTTGTGAACTTTAGTGACCTATTAATGATTCTATCCAGATTGGTTTTATGAGTCTGGACGCTCCAAGTCTGATTTGTGTCACTTGTCCCAAACCACATATGGAGGTCTGGACACACAAATCCGACTTGAACACTTGCCCAAATCAGATTTGTGGCAGTGCGGACACACTCCCAAATCAGGTTTGGGAAACCAATCAAGATAATGATGATTAATGACTTTAGCAGCAAATCGGATTTGTCTGTAATGTGAACATGGCCTAATTTCCCTGACAACTACGGTAGTCTATTTTTTTTTACTTAGACTAGTCTATAAATAATAATACAAGTCTATATGAAAACACTCAGAAAACAGCCAAAACTGAGCACAATTGAATCTATAAGAAGAAAATAAAGCATTGTCTGAAAAAATATTGTGCGTATTTAAGAGCCATTTGAAACCATAATTACGTTTGTCAATATCCAAATCGTGTGTGACACTTGCACTGTTTATTATGAACATTGCACATCAGAGAACATCACCCCAACACCATCAGGATAAATATAGTTAATTTAACTTTCAGAAGCCTTTTCCTTCAACAACAAAGTCGAGTGGAAGCATCTTGCACAGTTATTCATTGCCAGATGAGCTGGGCTATCTTGTGTGGCTAACACGTTAGCAGTGCTAGTAGCTAGCATCAGGCCCCGGCTGTCCTTGCGTCCACATGCCTGTGCTGAATATGGACACACATTGATGTTGTTGCTTGGGTCGAGTGGTAAACGTTATATGCCAGCTTTATCTGGCACAACCATATTTTCATTTACTGGATCAAAATGCTGCCAAGCTGCGCTGGTTTTACCAGATGTCATCTCCCTTCCTTCCGCTCCTTACACTACTAACGTTACAGCCAGGCGTGATTTTGAATCGCACATAGGTTACGCAAAAACCACGCCCTGTGCCCGCCTACGCAGCAGTCAAGCGCCGGGATTGGCCAGGAGCAAGTCTTTTGACTTCTTTTGACAGCTGGAATCTCCCACACCACAAATCGCTGGTCACGCAGCCCAGCGATTTCATGAACCAACTGAATTGCCCTTGATAGGGGACATTGAAATTAATTATTAGTGTATTAACGCCAATGAAAACGTAACACAAGCTTTTAACACACAATCGATTTTTAAACATTTATTTCAAAACATCATTGTAAAATTTAGGCCTTTAGCCAAAGCTTCAATAACAGAGCTCAGCTGACAGTTTAACCTGCAAATGAAAACTGACACGGACACAACCCCCCCCCCAGGCCAGCCGTTTGTTCCAGGCCAGTGAAGTCCCAACAATCTACAAAAACATGCAATAATATAAAATCATAGATAAAAAGTTGAATCATACACAATAAATAAAACCAAAAGTAAAGGGTTAGCCTTCCCAATGGCCAGCAGCATCTGTTATTCTGGCCTCATAATAAGCACTGAGGCGGGTGGTCAGAAAGTCAAATAACATTAAAATACATTGTATGCTTTGGTGCGATGTAGGATTTTGTCTTTCAATATCCTCGTTGCAGCCTCGTTGTAGCCTCGCTTGGTGTTGTTGCTTCTCACAGGAATGGTGTCCCTGTAACAGAGAGCCCAACATGAGCATGAGCGCCTGGCCAATCCCGGCGCTTGACTGCTGCGTAGGCGGGCACAGGGCGTGGTTTTTGCGTAACCTATGTGCGATTCGAAATCACGCTACAGCCAGTGGTCCACTCCCACTAACACATGCTGCTTTGTTTACATCCAGGCATTAGGTGAGGGGGGCTACCCCTAGTGGCTGGTGGCTGCGTAAAAACGCAACAGTTACCGCTGGCATTGTTTATCATTATGACCGGAAATAGAGCGTGCTCCTTCCTAGCCTACTGTACGTCGTCATCTTCCTCCTTCCCCCCTCCTCCTCATCGCTCATTTCTGCTGTCCGTCGCCATACGCCGCCTCTCCCACAGCGCTCCTCTCTAGCCTACCGTGCCTCTTCCTCTTCCTCTCTAGCCTACCGTGCCTCTTCCTCTTCCTCTCTAGCCTACCATGCCTCTTCCTCTTCCTCTCTAGCCTACCATGCCTCTTCGTCTTCCTCTCTAGCCTACCATGCCTCTTCCTCTTCCTCTCTAGCCTACCATGCCTCTTCCTCTTCCTCTCTAGCCTACCATGCCTCTTCCTCTTCCTCTCTAGCCTACCATGCCTCTCCCACAGCGCTCCTCTCTAGCCTACCGTGCCTCTTCCTCGTCTTAGAGTCACAATATTGTCCCTCGTTGGTTCCCCCGCGAGGTCTCGCCCGCTTCCTGGGCTCGCAGACGCAGCTCGCGGGCTCACATAGGCAGCTCAACTGCAGTTCGCGCAGACGCAGTTGGGCAATTGTGCATCGCCGCGCTATTCCCTCTCCAATTATAGCGTGCTGAGATAATTTAATTATTAGTTTGAACCGACTAGTATTTTGGTGCCGGGTCGACTAGTGAGTAGTGAGGATAGCGTACTGTTTAACCGCACCTCCCTACTAGTAGAAACATAGTGAAGGTATGAGAGAGGGAGAGAGAGGCATAGTCAGGTTACAGAGAGAGAGATTAAGAGAGTGAGAGAGAGACCTAGTCGGTATGAGAGAGAGGGATGACATCATGAGTGTCTCCTTGTCTGAGCAGCTGTAACCTAGACCTCTGTTGCACTCTCCATCAACACCCCCCACCCCCGCGTGCACGCACGCAAACACTCACATCAGCCCACCCCCTGGTGTGTGTGTGTGTGTGTGTGTGTGTGTGTGTGTGTGTGTGTGTGTGTGTGTGTGTGAAGTAGATTGCTGTCAGGTCTCTGGTGGAACCAAACTCTGCTTTATGACTTTGTGACAAAGACTGAAATCTGAGATGTCTGACTGGCTGACTGACTGACTGACTCCCTGAAGGCTTTTACACACGGCAGAACCCGGGTGCTTTTAACTCTACACTATCCAGACGCACTCGATAGACAGTTTTTATTGTTATTTCACGTTGTTTCCCCTCGTCTTTCTTTACGGCCGAAGTCGTCCCACTGGGATGAGCTCCAGAGAGTCATCAACATTAATTGGGTCGGATTGTAAAAATCAAGGGTCGTTACTCCCAAAAGCGGGTAGAGAGAGAGAGAGGGGGATGTGATGATCAGGCGAACGAGCTCACCACCGAAGGGTTGCCAGTTTGAGTCCCAGCTGGGAAAATACGACAGTAACTGGAAAAGACCAAGAGAGAGTGAAACTGAGAGAAAATACCCATCTCGGTCATCTTTGGTGGTGACAAAATGATTGTTGGTACAGAAGTGGAGCATTCTATTTGTTCGTAGCATGTATGGGTCCAACTTCTGTTCAAATGAAATCTCCCCTCATGAATCATCATTCCACCACTGAAAACGGCAAAAGAAAAAACCCACTTCCTGTGTGAAAACCGTGTCATTGAAACAAGGCATTGTTGAAAGTTGACATCCTCTGCAAAACATCCCAGGGTAAGTAACACAGGTGTAACAATACCATGACGCTAAACACTTTCTATTGGCCATTTATCATCCTGTTATTGTTTCTCCAATCTGTAATACTGTACCCAGTGTTATGCTGCAAGGTATCACTCGTGCATGGTACAGTCGTCTCTCCACTGGTTAGACTGAGTGCTACCTATCTGCTCAAAGACTGTGGGTCAAACGCTTTAGACTGAGTGCTACCTATCTGCTCAAAGACTGTGGGTCAAACGCTTGACTCAAGCTTTCAAACTGTGCATAGTAAAAGAATGTTATCTCTGGCAGGAACGTCCGACGACCCCTCTCATATTTTATTGAAAGAAAATCAGCTTTTGCAGAAGATTTAAGAGTCCCACAGGCTCCACTGAACAGACTGCCGGACTCTTTGTCAAACTCAATCTGAGGGTGGACTTCTGATTTTTGGTTCAATGTTGTTTTGTTATTATTTATGTGCGTTTGTCTTGCGTCTTGGGAGTCACTTTTTCTCACTTTTATTTTGTCATTCTACGTCAATGAATCCCAACTGTATGTCCAGCTCTTTCAAATGCAGCAGGCTGTCTAAATGCCTGTGGAAGAGCTCATGTCCCTTCCTGGACAAACTGACCAGGAGAGAGGAGAGGGATGCTGTTTGTTTGAATCCACTTAGTTCCTCTCATTACTTCCCCAACATCTTGCTGCCAAAGAGAAGTTATTAAGTCCAGTCTCTCTCTCTCTCTCTCTCTCTCTCTCTCTCTGTCTCTCTCTGTGTCTGTCTGTCTGTCTGTCTGTCTCTCTCTCTCTCTCTGTCTGTCTCTCTGCAGGACGAGGAGGAGGAGATTAAGCTGGAGATCAACATGCTGAAGAAGTACTCCCATCATAGGAACATAGCCACCTATTATGGAGCCTTCATCAAGAAGAGCCCGCCGGGACATGACGACCAGCTGTGGGTGAGTACGGGCCCACCAGAGAGTCTTGCCAAAGCCACATATTATCCAACCTGTTTGGCCCGTGACTGCTTAAAACGAAGCCGTATGTATGTATGTATGTATGTATGTATGTATGTATGTATGTATGTATGTATGTATGTATGTATATATGTATGTATGTATGTATGCACAGTATTTATTTATTTATTATTTATTAGTTATTCTTAATTTTTGTTGAAAAATCTTTAAAAATATAGACAATACATTTGTATAGTAAGATTATTTTGGGACTCGCTGAGGTTGAGAACCACTATCTAACAAAATAAATGGGTTACCAGAGTGACTTTTTTTTGGTGACACATTATAAACCGATTATAATCCCTTCAGACATTTTCCTACAATACAATCATCAGAAAATTGCGTTCAATTTAATATCATGTTAACGTCACATTATTGCAGCGACCCCACATATTATTCAATCCCCACATTTTTCTCTCACATTGTGGTCATTTTATTATGCTGACATCATAATAAGGCCGTGTGTCCACTAAGCTTCTTTTTCTGACAGTTACACACTGGAAGAGCGCTGTGGAGCGCTGATCCCAGCGCACAAGATGCAAGGAAGAAGATTGAAAATAACGTTAGCTCAGCAGCGTTAGCTACAATAGCTTGATGGCTAACAGCTAACAACAAGCGGACAACACACGTACTGTGATAAAAGCACAACACTCACCAGAAATATTCAGTGTCCGGCCAATCTGCTCCTTTCTGTGTTTGTTGTGATAGTTTCCCATATGATTAGTTGCCTGAAAAGGAGCACCCGACACCAGCGCCTTTCTGAAAAGTTCAGATATTTTCAGCTGGAAGCGCTGGGAGCCGGAGCACTCTGAAAAAAGACGCTGGGCACAGTGCACTTTCTCTAGACGGCCGCATACGCATGAAAAAAGATGCTGGAGCTTAGGAACTTGAAATTAAAAGAAATGATAGTACTTGTTAAAGGATCATGTTTACCTTTTCGAACAGCATTTTGAAATATGAAACTCTTTAAAAAACATTTAAAGACTCTTTTAAAATAGATTTGTGTGTGTGTGTGTGTGTGTGTGTGTGTGTGTGTGTGTGTGTGTGTGTGTGTGTGTGTGTGTGTGTTGTAGCACAGCTTTCCTCCTGCGTGATTCCTAAACCATGAAATATGTAATTACCTTTACATAAAATATACAATGCAGTAAAAATAGCCCATGATCCCATATCATCGTGCACACACACACTTTCTCTGGTTCTTTCTCCCTTCGTCTCTCTCTCTCTCTCTCTCTCTCTCTCTCTCTCTCTCTCTCTCTCTCTCTCTCTCTCTCTCTCTCATGCTCCTTGCTGTTCAGACTATCCCTCGCTCCTCCCTCGGCCAACAGTCCCTGCCTCCTCCTCTTCCTCTCCTCTGTCTCTCTGGAGTTAAATGTAGTGTTTGCCTCCTTGGGTTTCATTCAACGGCCTCCATCACTCACATGAGAACAGTGTGGATGTTTGCATTGTGGAGGTGCATTGAATCACGCGAGGAAAGATGACGTTCAACCTGGAAACCATAGCAAAACGGTGCACACCGTTTTCATATTGAACACACCCCCCAGTTGAACGCTGTAACATTAGTAAACCGCTTGCAACAATAAAAGTATTCCGATAGCGAGAAAAACAACAACGTACGTGCGAAGCCACATATAAGCCGAATAACGTAGCTTACTACTTTGAAGACCAAATAAATAAATAAATCTAGAAAAAAGTCACCCGGTAGGCGTCGACTTGTGGTAGTAATGTCAAAGTGTCGAGGCGTCTATGCAACCGCTCTTATACAGAATGGCTTTTCTGCAACTCAAGCATATGTGAGAGAGAAACACAGAGAGAGCGAGAGACAGAGGAGATGAAGAGAGAGAGAGGAGCACACACACAGAGAGACTGTGCTACATTTTTGTTTATAATTGTGTTATTATTATTATTATTATTATTATATGTTTTTTATATTATTAATGTGCATTTTTGTTTTGTTTCACACCTGCTTTGGCAATGTAAACATATGTTTTCCATGCCAATAAAGCCTTTTTGAATTGAATTGAAATTGAGAGAAGAACACAGAGAGACAGGGAGGAGATGAAGAGAGAGAGGAACACAGACAGAGAGAGAGAGAGGAGATGAAGAGAGAGAGAGAGAGAGAGAGAGAGAGAGAGGAACACACAGAGAGAGAGAGAGAGAGAGAGAGAGGAGATGAAGAGAGAGAGAGGAGTGGAGCACAGGAGAGATTGATGGCTGCTGGGCCTGGTGAAGGCAGGATTAGCCTACTTGTTTTTATGGCCTGCTCCGACAGAGAGGACCTCCTCACACTGCTCAATACACTGCTGTTTGTTTTCACAGCTGAACCCCCCTTAAAGTCCCCACTCTGTGTGTGTGTGTGTGTGTGTGTGTGTGTGTGTGTGTGTGCGTGTGTGTGTGCGTGCGTGCGTGTCTGCTTGCAGCTGGTGATGGAGTTCTGTGGAGCGGGCTCCATCACAGACCTGGTAAAGAACACCAAAGGCAACACGCTGAAGGAGGACTGGATCGCCTACATCTCCAGAGAGATCCTCCGGGTAAGTCCCCATCCACCACCACACACTCTGCCCACTGAGGCATGCTGGGAGCTGGAGTTCCAGCCCATCCACCACCACACACTCTGCCCACTGAGGCATGCTGGGAGCTGGAGTTCCAGCCCATCCACCACCACACACCCTGCCCACTGAGGCATGCTGGGAGCTGGAGTTCTAGAATAGGAATCGATTTTATTCGCCAAGTGAAATAGAGTAGCACAGGGATGACGTATTTTTGTAGGCCACCCCACAAGTCATGCACTTCCTGGTTCCCTCGTCGGCGAAGTCAATGGGGTTTTTTTGTATGGGGATTTGGGCTAAATGCCTGTGAGAAGGTCAGTGATTAACAAAAGTGGATGAAACAGCGGCCTTTGTGTTCAGCAAGATAATCTTCACAAATGAGGACCACTTTTATGATTTTTGAAGCGTGATCTGATTTCCCCCCCCATCTTAATAAATCAAGCATTGCAAATTTCTCACTGGACTCTCAGGTCATTGCTAACCCCCCCCCCCCCCCCCTTATCCCCATCTCTACAGGGATTGACTCACCTGCATGCCCATCATGTCATCCACCGTGACATCAAGGGACAAAACGTTCTGCTGACTGAGAATGCAGAGGTCAAACTGGGTACGTGATACACTACTTTACTCAATTCACTTTTTCCAGAGCCTCCTCTCTCTCTCTGTCTCTCTGTCTCTGTCTCCCTGTCCCTCCCTCTCTCTTTCTCTCCCCTTCTCTCTCTCTCTCCCTCTGTATTCTGATAACGTTTAATGTTTCAGTACACTTTACTGCAAACATAAATTAATAAAGTCAATGTCTAAAGTCTGAAACTGTTTTGTTCGAAGGCCACAATGGCTTGGAAATTCCTAAATCACCTGCAAATTTGAGTATTGTACAGTATAACAAAAATTTTGTGTTGGAGAAGACACGCGCAACTAAAGTCCCACCTGGGTCCAAATATCTAAACACTATTATACACGGTGCCACTACGGTGTTTCTCTTCTAGTCATGTGGGTTACGGAAATGTTTTTGTAGATGAAACTGCTTTGAGTGAGCAGTAACTGTTTCGAGTGAGCAGTAACTGCTTTGAGTGAGCAGTAACTGCTTTGAGTGAGCAGTAACTGGTTTGAGTGAGCAGCAACTGTTTCGAGTGAGCAGTAACTGGTTTGAGTGAGCAGTAACTGGTTTGAGTGAGCAGTAACTGGTTTGAGTGAGCAGCAACTGTTTCGAGTGAGCAGTAACTGCTTTGAGTGAGCAGTAACTGGTTTGAGTGAGCAGTAACTGTTTCGAGTGAGCAGTAACTGCTTTGAGTGAGCAGTAACTGTTTCGAGTGAGCAGTAACTGGTTTAACCCTCTTGGTTTCCAGTTGACTTTGGAGTGAGCGCCCAGTTGGACCGGACGGTGGGCCGGAGGAACACCTTCATCGGGACGCCATATTGGATGGCTCCAGAGGTCATCGCTTGTGACGAAAACCCAGATGCTACCTACGACTACAGGGTAACTAACCCTAACCCCAGATGCTACCTTCGACTACAGTGTAACTAACCCTAACCCCAGATGCTACCTACAACTACAGGGTAACTAACCCTAACCCCAGATGCTACCTACAACTACAGTGTAACTAACCCTAACCCCAGATGCTACCTACAACTACAGGGTAACTAACCCTAACCCCAGATGCTACCTACGACTACAGGGTAACTAACCCTAACCCCAGATGCTACCTTCGACTACAGTGTAACTAACCCTAACCCCAGATGCTACCTACAACTACAGTGTAACTAACCCTAACCCCAGATGCTACCTACAACTACAGGGTAACTAACCCTAACCCCAGATGCTACCTACAACTACAGGGTAACTAACCCTAACCCCAGATGCTACCTACGACTACAGGGTAACTAACCCTAACCCCAGATGCTACCTACAACTACAGTGTAACTAACCCTAACCCCAGATGCTACCTACGACTACAGGGTAACTAACCCTAACCCCAGATGCTACCTACGACTACAGGGTAACTAACCCTAACCCCAGATGCTACCTACGACTACAGGGTAACTAACCCTAACCCCAGATGCTACCTTCGACTACAGTGTAACTAACCCTAACCCCAGATGCTACCTACAACTACAGGGTAACTAACCCTAACCCCAGATGCTACCTTCGACTACAGTGTAACTAACCCTAACCCCAGATGCTACCTACAACTACAGGGTAACTAACCCTAACCCCAGATGCTACCTTCGACTACAGGGTAACTAACCCTAACCCCAGATGCTACCTTCGACTACAGGGTAACTAATCCTAACCCCAGATGCTACCTTCGACTACAGGGTAACTAATCCCAACTCCAGATGCTACCTTTGACTACAGGGTAACTTACCCCAACTCCAGCACCTAGCGTTAGCACACTCGTCAACATCGGCTTTTGTCAACAACACAAGTCCCCACACTTCCTGTCTATGGTAACTCTGAGGGGACATCCACAGAGCCTTGCATACACACTGAACAGTCTGTTACAGTGATATCATTGCGCGCTCTGTAGGATCATTGAAAAATGATTTGAAAACATCGTTCTACTGGCAGAATGTATGTTGCATGCTCGAGTAAATCCTTAACGAGCGAGTAATCGAGCTTTCTATTACCGTAATTGTGTGCATCCCTAATCAGAAACCATTCGTTCTGCAAATCTCGGATTGCTTTATTTTTGGGGATTGTGATGCTTGCTGGAAAGGTGGAGAACAGAGAAACAGAGAATTAAGACATTGGCTACGTTTACATGATGACTTTTAATTCAGAATTAAAACTTCCGAATGAAATCATTCAGAAGTAAAGCTTTTTCCTGCGAGTTTACATGTAAAATCTTAATTCCGAAAAGGTGGTTACATGAAAGAAACTTTAATCTGATGTTTTTGAGTCATCGTAAGGTTTGGGGCTGGGAAGGCTTCTGATTGGATAAACGTAAACAGGATGTTAACGTCATTACGTTTACCAGAAGTAAACACTCAGCAGAGTTCTCAGCGCTGCGTGATTTCTAACCCCACATAGGATAAGCAATAACCACGCCCTGTGGCGCCGGGATTGGCCAGGAGCAACACTGGAGGACACGCAGCCCAGCGATTTCATGAACCAACTGAATAGCTCTTCTTGAGAACGGACAGCGATTTACCGGTGCGAGCGACGAGCTAGAAACAGCAACAACATGGAAGAAAACGTTATCACCGCACTTTTCTGTTTCATTTTGATCGTTTGTGTTAAGCAGCAGCACGACAGTAATATGCTACTGCTTATTCTGCGTCTGCTGAGGAGGAGAAGGGAGGCAGTAGAAAACCGCTGTACCTCAGTCCATTGCCTTTTCCCACTCGCAAGGCCAGACAGCAGTGGATGAAAAAGGGAGCGAGCATGCGCAGAAAGACCGGAATGAACTTAATTCCTAAAAAGTGTGTACATGAACGGAAAATGGTTTCATTCAGAATAAAAAACGGAATCAACCGGCCACTTACATCGGATTGAATTTTCATTCGGATTGGCCATTTTCATTCGGATTTAAGTTTTTTCAGATGTTTACATGATAACTTTTAATAGGATTGAACATTAATTCCGAATGAAAAGGGGAATAAATGGTCCATGTAAACGCAGCCATTAAGCTTTATAGTTATTTAGTTAATGGAGGAATTGCCACGTTATAGAAATATGACATACAGTATAAGTGAGAGAAGCGCACACGCACACGCACACACACACACACACACACACACACACACACACACACACACACACACACACACACAACAGACAACAGACAACAGAGAACAGACAAGTGCTGGATCATCTAACTGGTCTTATCTTCTGTTGTTCAGAGTGACCTGTGGTCCTGTGGAATCACCGCCATAGAGATGGCGGAGGGCGCGCCGCGTAAGTACAAACACTCGACTTTGCTATTTTACCTATACTAGTGATCCCTATTCCCTACAAGCTACACTAACAGTAATAGTTAATAATAGTTCTAATAATAATCATAATAATAATATAATATTAATAATATTATAATAATAATAGTTACTAATAGTTCAATCTGCAAAGTTGGAACATGGATCTGTGGTCGTTTGGTTCTGTCTGATCTGTGTTTGTCGTCTCCTTTTTTCTCTCCAGCACTGTGCGACATGCATCCAATGAGAGCCCTCTTCCTCATTCCCAGAAACCCTCCTCCTCGACTCAAGTCCAAAAAATGGTGAGCTGACTTTATATTACTGCCAGCAGCCATGCTGGAAGGACCTGTTGCACTTCCAGATGCTCAGGATCTGTTGTAAATTTCCATCTCCGTGCAGCCGTCATAGCATCCCCACACTGCACTACTTCTCTACTGCACACAAAGGAGGGCCTTTTCACAGCAACCGTTTTGAGGTGGTAAAGGACGGTTAACTAATAACATTAATGAGGGGCCTGGCACTGGAACACCTAAATCGAATGCAACCATCATATTGGTTACACCTGCTTTACTTCGTGCTTTACCACCTCAAAACAGTTGCTGTGAAAAGGGTCTATAGAGCCCAAGTTATAAGAAGCCACAGTGGGAATCGAACCCTTAATCAGAATCAGAATCAGAATCACTTTTATTGCCACAGTATGCAAGTTACATACGAGGAATTTGTCTTAGTGTCTGTAGGCAGCGTAGCGGTTACATCAATATACAGAGATCAGAAGTAGGAAGATAACTAAAGACAATCGCAAGGTTGCAAGTGCAATCAAATCGAATCAAATCGAGTCAATATATACATGAGTGGTGAAGTGTTCTGTGGATGATAAATATGAATTTACGTTGGATTTACATGAGATTTACAGACTGAGTTAAATATACGTTAAATAGGCAGTGGATTTACATGAATTTACAGTCAGAGTTAGATAAGAGTTTACATTGAATGTACCGGTACATGAAATTTACAGGCTAAGTTAAATAGGCATTAATGTGCAGGGAATTTACATGAATTTACAGTCCCAGTTAGACAGGCATTAAATTAGATACAGTTAGGGGTGCACCGATCGATCGGCACGCAATCTGTATCGGCCGATTTTGACCTCAAATATGTGATCTGCTGCTGCAGATATTTCTTTATTGTCGCCGATCGCATAGCCGATCATGCTGCACGTGAGAAACATGAGGCAGCCCATTTTCATGTCTTCAATGTCTATCGTTTAACTTTCATATTGTGCTCTAACGTTTATATCATTGTGTTGCAAAGCACAGCTTTCATCAGTGTACTCACCTCCACACACCACACCAGACTGTCAACACACCCCTTGCGTCTTTGAATCACACACATCAGCTGGTGATTAGAGCAGACTCAGCAGAGAGAAGTTACCTCCAGTCCTCCCGCCTACCGAGGCATTTGCATGCTGTTAAGTCCGTGTTTGATCCATATTTGCGTGTATCCTCCTAACGTTAATAGCTCCGGTTAGCTTTAGCCGCTTTAGCTTAATCGATAAAATAGTTAACTTGGGTCGAAGTTATTTTTCATGTGTAACAGGGAAATCCCGGAAAATGGAGATTTTTGTTGAGTGAACTGAACTGCATTGAACTGGTAACATGGAAATCCTGAAGTGGAGTGATTTTTGTTCTTTTATAAACTGAACTGAGGGAACTGGACTGAACTACTAGCCATTTAGTTCAACACAGTCTTGTGCTCCAATTATCTCACACACAAAAAATCATGTTAGCCTACAAAATATAAAATATTGATGTAGAAAAAAAAGAAAATGTGCTGCACTTTCAATTTGATGCATGAAATGTAGGCCTATATGTAAAATGGAAACTGTTCTATAATAGATTGCTATAGCTGCTTCAAAATAAATAAATAAATATATATATATATATATATCGTGATCGGTAATCGGTAATCGGTGATCGGTTAGGCAGATATTTCTCATAGGTGATCGGCAATCGGTGATCGGTGGCAAAAAACGTGATCGGTGCACCCCTAGATACAGTATGTCGTATGAGTTCCTGTTTTATGGGGGGGAGGGGGGGGGGGGTTCAGTTGAGTTTAGGAGGAGGTAGTGAGTTTGTGTGTGTGTGTGTGGGGGGGGGGGGGGTTGTTGGTGAGGCCGTTGGCGGAAGGGGTTTCCGGGCCTTGTTGGTGAGGCTGATGGCGGTTGGGAAGAAGCTGGTCTTGTGGCGGGTGGTTCTGGTCTTGGCAGACCTCAGTCTCTTGCCGTGGGGGAGTGTCTTAAAGAGTTTGTGGCCAGGGTGGGAGGGGTCAGCCATGATCTCGCGAGACCGCTTCAGTGTCCTGGCTGCATGCAGGTCCTGGAGGGATGGCAGGTTGCATCCGATTATCCTCTCAGCGCAGCGGATGATGCGCTGAAGTCTGTTGATGTATTTTAGAGACAACAACAGTCATTAACCCTGACAGCGTGCCATAATCCAACTCATTTGCCCTGTCTTTCTCAAACTCATCTGTCCTGTCTTTCCGCGACAGGTCTAAGAAGTTCTTCAGCTTCATTGAGGGCTGCCTGGTGAAGAACTACACCCAGCGCCCCCCCACTGACCAGCTGCTGAAGCACCCCTTCATCAGGGACCAGCCCAACGAGAGGCAGGTCCGCATACAGCTCAAGGACCACATCGACCGCACCAAGAAGAAGAGGGGCGAGAAGGGTGAGTCCGCATGGGATAGCTGCTGCTGTGTTTATCACTGAAGGGAAAAACTGACCTAATCTTATTTTTGAAATGGTCAAATCTGAGCTTGGGAATCATATAATGGGGTTTGAAAGGGGTTCATAAGCCCAAAGATCATAATTGTTTTTAGGTTAACCACTGCATATTTTGGAAATGATACAATGGGTTTTGAAAGTGTAAATGTCGTGATGTTTTCTGAAGAGTTGGAGGATCGTGGGACCGTGGGATCTTTCAATTCAAGTCAACATCTTGACTGCTACACTGGGTTTGACCTGGCAGCAGTACTGTGTTGGTTAAAGACAGTTGTTTCACTGTCGTATGGTGAGCGAGCAGCTGCTAAACATGGCAGACCTCCAAGGGCTTCTCTGTAGCTTAATGGATATCCACGGTGGGAGATATTCAAACTGGGGATGCAGAGGAGGAAAAAAAACATTTTGCTTTACACCTGAACTAAAATTGGTGGATAATTAACTCATTGAATGCCAAGGACGGACATGTTCGTCATTTCAAATAGTAACGTAGAGTGCCAAGGACGGACATGTTCGTCAATTGCGTTTTTTGACGGTGGGGCGTCGATCAAAGCCTTCTGCCTCTGATGTACAAATATTATAGCTATTGGATGTGTCTAACCTATTTTACAGAACCCTTAGGTGGCGACAGTGCTCTCCACATAACAGAAAGGCAAGGAAAAAACAAAGAAGAAGTCGTTATGGAAACGGAAATCGCATCGCATCCGTATGCATCGATATGCTGAAGCACGTTACTGCAGCTGTGCCTGCAGCAGCCAATCTGCTCCCACAATTGAGCCGCTCCGTGTCGGTTGCGACAGCACATCTGCACATCCACACCGTGGAGTTGTTATTATTCTCAACTGGAAGCATCGTTGCCGGTGACAAACACACGCGGAACGCTGTAAAAAAGCCTGGCTGTTCCGCACCCTTCACTGTGCGCACAGCAAACTCAGCAGAGAGCCACCACAGACAGGAGGAGGAGTGTGCAGTTGAGGCGAGGCGGGGCGGGGCGGGGGGGGGGGGGGGGGGGGGCACGCAGAGCAGCACGCAACACCCAGACAGACCCAGGCAGCAGGACAGGATTGACAAACGCAAGCCAGAATATCCGATACCCACCAGCAGCAAATCAAAACCAGCAAGAAGCTGCAACCAGCAGCGCACGCAGGGGCCAGCGCTGCTGGTTGTAGCTAAAAATATTATTCTGCCAAACAAAATTCCCTGGCCTAAACTGTTTTATTGAAGGAAATTATTTTTGAGGTGTGACTACATTAGAAAAGATTAGCTTCAGAGTCAGTGATGTGCTTGAAATGATTAATTTCACAAAAGGCCAATTATCTCAGCTTCTAGAAAGAAATTGCTTTTTTTGGATGAATCAAGCTATCTTCTCCGGCTCATAACTAAAGAACGGAAAATGGGATCAATAAACTTTTTTTTGCAGATGATAGAATAGAGTCTCATCGTTCTTTGTGCGTGTTCAGTGTTTACATAGTAATATCACACAATATTCTGTGGGCCTCGAGAAATCACTGAAAACGCTCTGAAACTCTGGCACTGGGAGCGTCCGTTCTCCAAAAGTGGCTGGCACTCAATGAGTTAAAAGGATGTATGACATATTTTCTGCTAACAAAGGCGGTACAAACTTTCACAATTCCATACATTTAGTTTAGGTGAAATATTTCAAGATTTACGAGTCAAATCAAAAAAATTCTCAGAGGCCCAGAAGGAATTGAGGCCTCAAGGATTGGCAAGGAGGGACGTTTGTGTGTGTACGTTTGTGTGTGTGTGTGTGTGTGTGTGTGTGTGTGTGTGTGTGCGTGTGCGTGTGTGTATATTCTCAAATGTATTAGACACTTTATTTTACCAGCCACTTTGACTTTCTTGTTACTTATCACTTATTTTTCCTTCCTATCTTCAGATGAGACAGAGTATGAATACAGTGGCAGCGAAGAAGAGGAGGAGGAAACACCTGAGCAAGAAGGAGAGCCAAGGTAATGTTATAATGGAGTATTCTAATGCATTTTTATACATCAATTAGTTCCGGCCAAGCAATTTGATTGGCCAAGAAGCATTCCAGCCGTGATGATATTTCAGTCTAACATCACAGGAAGCTTCACTGTACTGTATGTATATCACTCTGCATCACAGCTAAACGTTACCTTGATTATGTTGCGTTCAAACAGTGTTCGCACCCAGGGACAGCGATATGGATTTGACCTTAATTATGGACGGTAAACTGAAACCGTCTATGGTAACTCAAAGTAGCTAACGTTAGCTTAGCTAGCCTAGCTTGCAGTCGGGAAACTGCAGGCAGCAGGTTTACCTGTTGTTGCTTGCTAGTGCAATCCTGAGGCAACTGTTTTTGTTGGGGGAAACAAATAACAGACAGAAAAGGGTAAAAAATAGGGAAATCGGGAGTGTTGGCAGATATGGTCAAAGTACCTGCTAACACCTCTACGCCCCCCCCTCCAAACAGCTCCATAGTGAACGTGCCGGGCGAGTCTTAACACCTCTCCCCTCCCTCCTCCAAACAGCTCCATATTGAACGTGCCGGGCGGGTCTTAACACCTCTCCTCTCCCTCCTCCAAACAGCTCCATAGTGAACGTGCCGGGCGAGTCTTAACACCTCTCCCCTCCCTCCTCCAAACAGCTCCTTAGTGAACGTGCCGGGCGAGTCTTAACACCTCTCCCCTCCCTCCTCCAAACAGCTCCATAGTGAACGTGCCGGGCGAGTCTTAACACCTCTCCCCTCCCTCCTCCAAACAGCTCCATAGTGAACGTGCCGGGCGGGTCTTAACACCTCTCCCCTCCCTCCTCCAAACAGCTCCATAGTGAACGTGCCGGGCGAGTCTTAACACCTCTCTCCTCCCTCCTCCAAACAGCTCCATAGTGAACGTGCCGGGCGAGTCTTAACACCTCTCCCCTCCCTCCTCCAAACAGCTCCATAGTGAACGTGCCGGGCGGGTCTTAACACCTCTCTCCTCCCTCCTCCAAACAGCTCCATAGTGAACGTGCCGGGCGAGTCTTAACACCTCTCCCCTCCCTCTTCCAAACAGCTCCATAGTGAACGTGCCGGGCGGGTCTTAACACCTCTCCCCTCCCTCCTCCAAACAGCTCCATAGTGAACGTGCCGGGCGAGTCTTAACACCTCTCCCCTCCCTCCTCCAAACAGCTCCATAGTGAACGTGCCGGGCGAGTCCACCCTTCGCCGCGACTTCATCCGGCTGCAGCAGGAGAACAAGGAGCGCTCGGAGGCCATGCGCCGCCAGCAGCTCCAGCAGGAGCAGCAGCTCAGAGAGCAGGAAGAGTACAAGCGCCAACTACTGGCCGAGAGGCAGAAACGTATTGAGCAGCAGAAGGAGCAGAGGAGGCGGCTGGAGGAGGTGAGCACATGGGGATGTAGGCTAGCACTCACTGAACCTCAGCCCAAAGAGTCCAACGTGAGATCTTGTAGTTTTTATTTTTATAACGTTAATGGAGAGCGAAGATCAAGTGAAAATAGTGGGCTCTCGGGTGTAGCACACCTTCTGGCAGCCATATTGGACATTTTCAGCTCTTGGCTATGAACATGGCTTCTCAGCAGAATTGAATAGGCATAGGTTCATTTCTGAGCTTTTTTGATTGGAAATGGATAATTTCACCACTGATATAACTGATTGATTTTGTGCCTGCTTGTTAGCTAACCGTAGTATCACATCTGCACACCAGCACACATCTAGTAGCAGCTAGCGTTAGCATGTCAACATTCATGTATTTGCTGGCTAGTTAGCTAGCTAACAGCTTCAGGTTAACTGAGCTGACTCTTCTCTATAACTCTATAACTGTTTTGGAGTAGTTAGAGACTGGGGCTAAAGACAGCCTTGTTGATATGCTTAGACATAATTTGTGTCCTGCCAGTTCTCCACCTCCACGATGGCGCTAGCGCTAGCTGTAGCTGCATGTGGAATTGTGCCGCACAACTTAAAAGTCTCAGAAATCAGGACCAAGCTTGCATCTACATACACTCACTCATTGCGTACACACAACTGGTATACTTCTGCTGTTTGTGTTTATATGCATCAGTTAGCCTATTCTCAGTCACTTTAGAATAACTCTGCTTCACCACAACCTAAAATGACATACAGCCATATTTGTTCATGATGAGTAAACATGTTTATTCCTTCAAATGTCAAACACCACATGGTGCCCTGTCATTACTGTTGTGGTGTGTGATACCAGCAGCAGCAGTGATTAGTCTGGGGCTGCAGGGATCAGGCTCAGGCTGATCAGAATGCACTGAATCATTGTGATGACATCACTGGTCCACACTTAACTCAAGCCAACTCTTGATAATAATAATAATAATAATAATAATAATAATAATAATAATAATAATAAATCAATAGCTGTCAAACTAAATTAATCCCTGCAAAACTGTTTACAGTTTTTGGATATGGGTGAGATCATGTGCAAAATAAATCAGCATTGTTTTTTGGTGAAGTGTCTCTTTAAACATGTATGCTTTCGCCTGCAGTCCCTGTTTTGTTAACTCATTGAGTGCCAGCCACTTTTGGAGAACGGACGCTCCCAGTGCCAGAGTTTTCAGAGCGTTTTCAGTGATTTCTCGAGGCCCACAGAATATTGTGTGATATTACTATGTAAACACAGAACACGCAAAAAGAACAAGGAGACTCTATTGTATCATCAGCAAAAAAAAGTTTATTGATACCATTTTCCGTTCTTTAGTTATGAGCCGGAGAAGATAGGTTGTTTTCAGCGTTTTCAGGCATTTCAAATTATAAGCTGAGATATTCAGCCTTTTGTGAAATGCAGCATTTCAAGCACATTCACTGACTCTAGGTAATATTTTCTGATGTAGTGATGTGGTGTAGTTGTGTCCTGCCCTGCGTGCCCCAACCCCCTCCCCCCCCTCAGCTGAAAACTCCTCCCCACACTAGTAACACACAGCCTCACGCACGCAGCGTCTATTTTCGGAGTGCTTTTGGTGCGCCGCCTCCCAGGCAGCGCAACATGGAGAAGCCACACGCGGACTGCAGTAAAAGGTTTGGCTTTTCATTGTCGGCTGCTGCTTTTCTAGCGGCTAATCATGTGGAGAAACTATGCTGACAGATAGACAGAGGCAGAAGGGCTCAGTTGTGTGCGCGGATTGACTGTGTTCGCAGCCCCCGTCAGTTGCAGCCAGAACAATCTACATGGCTCTGGGCTGCAGCATGAGCGGGTTCACTTTGATCACGGCTATTTCAGGCTGTGTATTCCTGACATTTCTGTAATCTGGAGAGCACTGTCGCCACCTAAGGGTTCTGTAAAATAGGTTATAGACCTCCAATAGCTATAATATTTGTACAGGAGAGGCAGAAGGCTTTGATCGACGCCCCACCGTCAAAAAACGCAATTGACGAACATGTTCGTCCTTGGCACTCTACGTTACTATTTGAAATGACGAACATGTTCGTCCATGGCACTCAATGAGTTAAGGTTTTGTCTAAAGGCATCCTCAGCTGAGAAGGTCTTATAACAGGGGGGAACGTGAAACCTCTGATCAGAACAGTCATGATAACTTATCTTATAGCCAATTAAATATGATTGACATTGAACCACTTGAAGCTTGGGACCCTTAGAGCATCTTGAACGACCCCATAAGATCCCCAGACCACAGTTTGGTTTGATTGTGAAGCCATGGTGCGCTGATGATGGCTTCCAATCAGCTGTTTCTATACGTCACTGCTGCTTCGGAGTTACAGTCCCACACACACACACACACACACACACACACACACACACACACACACACACACCCCAAACGGGATCAAATGCACCTCAGAGGCTGTGAACATATCGTATTGTTCACAAAATGCTTTGCAAGCTTTTTTTCTGGGCTATGTTCTTTTTTTGTGTAATACAGTAGAGATAGACAGTAACGATTAGGAGAGAGAGAGAGAGGGGGAATTATCACGGTCACATGGCATCCGGCCCGGGACGCCCCCAGCGGTGCAAGCTTTGAACGTAGCCCAGCTTTCTCTGGACCTGCAAAATATTCCCAATGGGTCACTTTAGGCGAATCTACGGCAGCGTCATCATTAGGAAAGATGCAACGGTCTTCTCTGCAGCCCTGATTTGTGATTTAGCCGGATAAGTATGAGGACAAGTTGTATTTTGACACTAAAGTCCGGCCTTCTGCAGCCGAAGTTATTGCCTATTGCAATGAGCCATAGCTTCTGTGTAATGAAGGCTGGATTAAATACTTTTGTCGAGAAGGTTAGCGGTCTAGAAACACGATTTGTGTCTGATAAACCTAGAGAGTAGACTGCAAAATCAGTTCAAATTAATTGGCATCCCCAGAGGAAACGTTGGAAAATCCTTGCTGTAATTAGCCGTTATCTCACTGAGCTGTGGTATTTTTCTATTAGTGTCTATTAGTGTCTTTCTCTTGGATGGGGAGAGAGAGAGAGACACAGAGAGAGAGAGAGAGAGAGAGAGAGAGAGAGAGAGAGAGAGAGAGAGAGAGAGAGAGAGAGAGAGAGAGAGAGAGAGAGAGAGAGAGAGAGAGAGAGAGAGGACAGATTGGTGAGAGAGGGAAATGAAAGTAGAGAGTCAGAAACAGACAATTATAGAGTCAGTCAGAGAGTACTGACAGACAGTACTGAGATCTCTGGGAGGAGGGAAGGAGACTCGAAGAGAAAGAGGAGACCAAAATAGATGAGGAGAACATGTTAGCTGGAACTGAAATGAAATGAGATGACACACAGGCTACCAATAGCTAGGTAGCTAGTTAGCTATATTTCTATCTATCTATCCAGAAAGACAAACTGCTATCTAATGTTAGCATAGACACACTGTCATGATGTTTATCAACAAAGGCAATTTTCACATTTTAGTTAGCTACTCACCTGAGACAAACGCAGAGCTGTTCAGCAGGGCTGATGGTGTCCCTGTACAATAGAACGTTTCAACGTTAGTTAATATACAACATTGTGTATAAATTGCATAAGCCTAGCATAAGCCCTGGTCACTGAAAAGAAGGCCACTGATGTCATAGAATGATGACGCTCACCTCGAGAGGAAATATGAATCCATAGTTACGTGAAACATCATTTTCGGAGTACCGTAAATCCCCACACCGAGTTACTTCCTTGTTTGCCTGTATAGAGCGCTTCCGCTGTGGCGTATACCTGGTGGCCATGTTTATAAAGTAATTCCGGCTATCTATTTACCTTAAAAATATATATAATTTCTCCGGATTTGAATTAATATATCTCGTGGTGACTACCCAAAGCACAACATGTATTTTGGCGGTATTAGATAATGTGTTTTTGGTTATTTTGAACAGGTGTACCATTGGCATCATTATATGGCGATGCTTACTAACTTCACGACTGTAGGTCACTGTATACTGCTCCGACAGTGACGGTAAAGGCATGGTGTACCTTGGTTATGTGGGGGGGATATGGCAAATGACAAAAAAAGTGGCGTATCCCTTTAATACTCTTGTCAAAGACATGTACTGTATGTTAGGGTTAATACTCCTGTCAAAGACATGTACTGTATGCTAGGGTTAATACTCCTTTCAGACATGTATATTTGGGTTAATACTCCTGTCAAATACATGTATGTTAGTGTTAGTGTTAATACTCCTGTCAGTGCCCCTGACCAATGCACTGGCAATTGAAGTGGAGCTGGTGCCCAGGCGCTGCACTGCGGCTGCCCACTGCTCCCAGTTCTAGATACCTACTATAGGATGGGTTAAATGTAGATGATACAGGATGATAAAGTATACAAAAAGCATTTCTCACATTCAAAAGATGTTTAACTGAAGATGTTTAGCCCGTCAGCAGGCTCATGGAGAGATGATGAATAACTGTATGTACGCCTCGAAGGCACATATTAGTGAGAAAACAACATCTTGGTGTTTTCCAACAACATTCCCTGGTGATTCATGACACTGCTTGTAGATGAAAATAGACTTTACAGGTCAGGCAGGGGGATGGATCCTGTGAGCCCAGCTCAACTCTGCTGTGTACATGTGCAGGCAGGGGGATGGATCCTGTGAGCCCAGCTCAACTCTGCTGTGTACATGTGCAGGCAGGGGGCTCGATCCTGTGAGCCCAGCTCAACTCTGCTGTGTACATGTGCAGGCAGGGGGCTCGATCCTGTGAGCCCAGCTCAACTCTGCTGTGTACATGTGCGCTCCTGTTTGATGGACAGCCTCCTCTGGAAGACTGTTGGGGATCTGTAGATAGACGATGCCCCACGGCCTGCCCCGCGGCCTGCCCCGCGGCCTGCCCCGCGGCCTGCCCCGCGGCCTGCCCGCGGCCTGCCCCGCACCTTTTCATAAGCAGATGACGGACACAGATTAGTGTCATTTCTTAATTCGTCTGCTTTGAGAGCCAAGTGTTCGATAACTGCCAGTCAGACTTAACATGTTACTCAGATTAACTGATTATGTCGTAAGGCAGCGCATCATGACAACTTGGTGCTCTGAGGCAAAGAGAGGCTTCGTTCCTGTCACATGTCGGCTGATCCAATGTCTGCCTTTTCTTCTCGTTCTCCACTCTCCAATGGACCAGGTGTCTGTATCCTGGATAGACATGCCTGCCATCCTGTGTCCCTCCTACAAAGCAACATGGAACCAGAGTTTAGGAAGTATGGGATGAGGCCTGAGAAAATGATACTGCTGATTATTTCCAGGGTTCCCACAAGCTCTGGAGGTCCTGGAAAGTTTGAGACAAAATAAAGCGACTCTCTAAAAGTTTTTGAAAATGAATGGATGGCATTGAGTGTACTTTTTTTAAATTATTATTATTAAAATACAGTATCAAAATGCATCCATATGGCTCAGTTACTTAGCTGCAGTTTTAAAATGAATAATTTCACCGTTTGAGGCCAAATGAGACCAGCGTCATGTCAAGCTATTGAAAAGTCATTGAATTTGATGTCCAGTGTGGCAACCTCATGCTTTGCTTGATATTGTGATCATGATTATTAACGAGAATTATTTATCTCAATGATTTTAGAAACATTTTAGAAACTTATTTTATTGTAGAAAAGGCAGTGTTTATTTTGCTGGCAGTCCAGTATGACTAGTGTGGAGTTTGCTGAATGAGTCCGTCATTACAGCTGACTGCTGATATGTTTGTTCAGTTTCTTTTCTTCTATAGCATTTTGTGCTCTGCAAATATACTTACCATTATCAATAATGTCTGGGTCCACTGAACCTGAACAACAGCTCATCAATTGTTGTCCTGCATGCTAATGTTGCTCCACCAAGCTGCTGTGGTGCCAAAATTATGATTGTTGTCTCGAGTCAAGAATGACGTAAGATTTACTTATTGTCATGAAAAAAATTCTGGTTAGTGTTCAAAAACCCAAGCACATGTAGGTTGCATGCGTCCTGATCTGACTTTGTGCCACATATCCATGTGGTCCAGACTGGAATTGATCAAATGCGACTCCATGCACCTTTTTGCTGTCGACACTGATTAGAAAACATTAGATCTGTCACATGCAGATGGGAACAATCGAAATTGGGCCAATTTAAGCTGCAGTGTGTGAACAGAGCCTTTTATATTTGTTGTCACTAACCCTTGCTCCTTGTCGCCACCCTTGTGGCCGCGCACAGCAACAACGGCGCGACCGGGAGATGAGGAGGCAGCAGGAGCGCGAGCAGCGGCGCCGCGAGCAGGACGAGAAGAGACGCATGGAGGACGTAGACCGACGCCGGAAAGAGGAGGAGGAGCGCAGGAGGGCCGATGACGAGAAGAGGAGGGCTGACCGTGAACAGGTAGGCAAGGCAAGGCAACTTTATTTATATCGCGCATTTCATGCCAAAGGCAATTCAAAAGTGCTTTACACAAATAGAAGAGATAAAACAATACAACAATGGAACACATGAAATTACATCAGAAAAAAATTACAATCACAGTAAAAAAAAGTTACAATAAAAACACAGAGGTGGGAAATACAATAGTAAAATAGTAAGAGTAATAAAAAAAAAAAAAAAAAGTCACAGTAAAGATCTATATGCTATATCAAATAAAACAGTTTTGAGGCCAGATTTAAAAGAGTGAAGTGTCGGAGCTGATCTAAGGTTATCTGGTAACTTGTTCCATGCTCGTGGTGCATAAAATTGAAAAGCAGATTCTCCATGTTTCGTTCTAGCCCTTGGAACATTGAGGAGGCCAGCAGCTGAAGACCTGAGGGGTCTGGCAGTTTCATAGCATGAGATGAGATCGCTAATATATTTAGGCCCTAAGCCATTTAGTGCTTTATAAACAAGCAAATAGATTTTAAACTGTATTCTTTCACGCACAGGAAGCCAGTGCAGTGACTGTGGTCTCGTTTTTTAGTACCAGTTAAAATCCTAGCAGCAGCGTTCTGAATGAGCTGCAAATTTTTTATGCATTTATTTGAAAGGCCTGTGAAATTGCTGTTACAGTAATCCAGTTTACTAAAAACAAATGCATGCACCAGTTTTTCAAGGTCATGTTTGGACATGAAGCCCTTGATCCTTTGCGATGTTTTTTAATTTGTAGAAAGCAGATTTTGTGATCGCTTTGACTTGACCATGAAAATTTAAGTCAGAGTCAATAACTATACCAAGGTTCCTGACTTGGATTTTAGTTGTAAGTGAGAGGGACTCAAAGTGTGTACATGCTTTAAGTCTCTCCTCTTTTGGACCAAATACAATTATTTCTATTTTCTCCTTATGTAATTGCAGGAAATGTAGGCTCATCCATTCATTAACCTGCTGAATGCATTCCATTAATAAGTCAATTTGGCCATAATCGCCAGGTGATAATGAAATGTAAAGTTGTGTGTCGTCCGCATAATTATGATAAGAGATCCCATTGTTTTTTAAGGTAGGAGCCAGGACGACATCCACCTGACAGAAAGCAGCTGTTTCTATTAGGAATTTCCATGCGTTTGCTCCCCGTAAACCAGAGTTATGCCAGTGATTCTCCCCTTTTCATATGAAGGACCCCTAATTTAGTCCACATTAGGGCCACGGACCGCCATTTCATGAGATTTTGTCTCTCGGACCCAAATCCGAGAATGTTTTTATTGTTAGATATGATTTTGAGCAGAATTACATGACTGTGTTGCAAGTAGAGAGATAACGAGAAACTATAATCAAAACAGTCATTCTTCTACATTCTCTAATTGTGTTCACTTCTTGTAAATGAAATATTACTGAAGTTGATCAATTTGCTGGGGACCCCCTGAACCCCTTCAAGGACTCCTGGTGGTCGCCGGATCCCACGTTGAGAACCATGACTTAAGCTTTTAGATCTTGTTGTCTGATCCGTTAAACCAGTGGTTCTCAAACTTTTTCACATCAAGGACCCCTAAACTGACACACATTAGACCACGGATGACCCCCATTTCATGTGATTTTGTGCAGGGTCCCCATCTGATAAGATTTTTTGCTTTTAGATGTTTTATTACAGAAAGTGTATGAAACCCATGAACAAAATAGTCATACATTCTGTCATTGTGTTACTTATAGGTGGAATATAGGGAAAATATCCCCTTTTTTGCTGGGGACCCCCTGGAACCCCCTCCCCCGGACCAAACGTTGAGAACCACTGCGTTAAACAAACACAACAAGTTGTACACTTTGTACACTTCCCACTTGATCTCAGGGTTTTCTACCTAGAGGTTTTTTCAAACAAGATGTGATGTGGTCTGGTATTGAACTCCCGGGGCCGGGGCGGGGCTGTGTTTGATTGACAGGAGTACATCCGTCGTCAATTGGAAGAGGAACAGAGGCACCTAGAGATCTTGCAGCAGCAGTTGCTTCATGAGCAGGCCATGCTCTTGGTGAGTGTTGCTTCCACACTATAAACCTTTACAGTTTAGTATTTTTTTACAGGAAAAACTAGAAATGTGTCCGTCCTTCTGTCATTTATGTTTTGTCTGAGTTAAATATTTTTTTCTCGCTCTGACTTTTGCTCTCTCTCTCTTTATCTCTCCAAATGTATTTGCTCAAATGTTATTTCCATCAGTTTCTCTATCCCATGTCGCTGGGTTTGAAAAATGTTTCCCCCAACTCCCAGGTTGTTAAATTTTCTAATGGAGGTAGTCATTATCCCTCCGTTACACAAACTTTCCTGAATCTGTTTTTGTTTCCAATCTGAACTCAATCAAATAATTGGGTCTAACTTAGGACTGTTGTAGATCCAAGGGGAGCTGTTAAATATTGAGGTTGAAACGTAATAACCATCCTCAGCTTTTCGCCTGGAAGTTGGGATGTTTACGGGCCCTTAGTGATGATGTCGCCAGGAAACAACTCATCCAGCAGGAAGTGTTCTTTCCAGATGTTCCAGGTTTGGCGGAGCACGGGGCTTCTGCTTATTTGTGGGGTTTGTTGGACTTGATGGTGTTTCATTGTTAATGGACTCAGTTCCTCCTGGGCTTATGAAGGATAGTCAAATAAAGAAAGGATATGACCACTCACATCCCGCCTTCCACGCTTCACACCATCACTTTGTCATTGTCTCAGCACTTCCCACAACGCCATCATCATTCAGAAACGTCAGGCTAAAATACATGTTTCCTTTACATCATGATTGGCTTTCACACTTGGCTAGAGTCATCGCTAGTTTCAAGTATTCACACATTTGCTTTGGCTAAATTGCTTTGGTTAACTTAAAGAGAATTCACACATGTTTGAGCCAACGCGCTCTTACCTTACATGGAGAAAACCTCTGGTTATAAAGCAACACAACAATACACTTGTAAAAACCACTGTTGTTGTGTTTTCAATACTACGAAGCCCTCCAAAAAAGGGCTTTTTAATTTTAATTTTAATTTAAACTGCATGTAGCTTAATTCTTGCCTGGGCTTAGGCCCTGGATCTCTTAATAGCACCATTATGTTCTCCAAAAATGTTATTGTACATTGAGGACAATGAACAATGAAGTGATGCAATGCACAGAAATACCAATGAATGGACAGTTTACACAAGGTAATAGTTGACGCTTTCTAAGTTAACGCTTTCTAAGATCGAATAACAATTGATAGATAAAAATGTGAGCACTATGGCTTTCACATTTGCTCCACAAGCCTGCTGCTGCAAATTACACCTAGCATCTCACCACGATGATATGAAGATCAGCATTATTATTGTGTATTTGCACTGATTTGTAGAGAAGGAGCTGGTTAGTACTGTTGCCTCACAGCAAGAAGGACCTTTTTCTGTGTGGAGTTTGCATGGTCTCCCTGCAGGTCAGGTGGATTGGAGACTCTAAATATCCCATAGGTGTGAATGGTTTGCGGATCCCATGGAGGTTAGCGGTCGCTGTGGTGTCAGCTAATGGAGACCTTGATAAAAGAGCAGCAATATGGTGTCAATAGTGCAACCTGCCCAAAGTCTTTGTGTCAGTGGCTTGGCTCAACTTCCCCCTCCCTGTACTCAGGAGTATAAATGGCGGGAGCTTGAGGAGCAGCGCCAAGCCCAGAAGCTCCAGAAACAGCTGCAGCAGGAACAGGCCTACCTGCTGTCACTCCAGCAACACAAGCTTCTGGATAGCAGCAAACCAGCCCAGCAACAGAGTGCCAAACCTCCCCATAACCTTTTACTGGACAGAGCAAAACACCACCAGAACCTTGAAACGGACAGGGCAAAACAGCACCAGAACCTTGAAACGGACAGGGCAAAGCACCCCCAGAACCTCGAACCAGACAGGGCAAAGCACCCCCAGAACCTCGAACCGGACAGGGCAAAGCACCCCCAGAACCTTGAACCGGACAAGGCAAAATATCCAGAGAACCTTGAACTGGACAAGGCAAAGTATCCAGAGAACCTTGAACCGGACAAGGCAAAGTATCCAGAGAACCTTGAACCGGACAATGCAACGTATTCACAGAACATTGAACCGGACAAGGCAAAGTATCTGCAGAACATTGAATCAGACAGGGCAAAGCACCCCCAGAACCTTGAACCGGACAAGGCAAAGAACCCTCAGAACCTTCATCCGGACAGGGAGAAGCCCAATCAGAACGTCGGATTGGACCGGGAGAATCCCACGCAGACCCTCGATCCGGACACGGCAAATCACCAGAACGTTGACTTCGAGAGTACCAAGTCCCCACAAAATCACAGTCTGGAGAAAACGACAGACGCCAAGCTACCGGCCCCTGAACTCCAAGGCCCCGCCCCTGACTCTGAGCCAATCAGAGAGGTGAACCCTTGCAGCTCGCTGCCGTGATACTGACCGCTGTAGAATGCTTCCTCTGCTTGTGTGTAGTGTGTACTCACTCCCACTGCTCTCGGGCTTTGCTGTCTGTACATGACGATGGGTAGCTGCTGGTGAGCGGGTGCCATCTGCTTTGTAGCCTAGCTAACTGAGCAGAATTCATCAAGGTTGCTTTCCAAACGCTTTATCCAGTAGTACAACAGGTCCACGATACAGCTTTAGTCCAATATCCAAACAACGGCAGGCCTCCTTCCTAATCAAGCCTAGATTCCTTGGCTCTTGTGACCAAAAGGCAACAACCAAGCACAAAAGATTTCTCCAAATTTAGAATCCCTCAAAATCCAACCAGTTTAAGAAAAAGAGAATTGCTGCCCATTGTTATTCTCCTCCAATGCTAATAAAAGCACACACACAATATCCGCTAACGCTAACAAATTGGATTGATTGAGATTTTGTATTCATGGCTGCTTAGTAATTAGGTGCCACCACGACCATCGCTTTTTGTCCGAAGAACCAACCCCTTCATTCTGGCTTCTTCATGGCTCCCACCATAACATACATTTCATAGTGATAGTGTGTAGAGGTCACTTTTGGGTTCCCTTCAGGGATCATTTAACTTTCGTCTTATTTCAAGAGGTTTACTTGGCATCGCCAAGTATCCAATATCATACTGTATATAGATTCTATAGATTAGACATCTTACATTCTGTATCCTGTATATTGCTATATATTGTACAGGGTCTTTACGTTGGCCTATAAGTGGCGTTTCTACAAAATGCCTTGACATATATATGATAATTTGACGTTTTCCCAAACTCCTACAGAGGGCGTTTATCTCCTGCCTGCATCACTTTGAAGAGACAGTTTACTGTGAAATGCTCTCCTTCAGCGAGGGCACTTCTGCTACTCTAATTAGCCTCGCCGTTGTCTTTGCCTCCATGCTAATGACTTACTAAGACACAGAGCCGTCTCACTAGTCCTCAGTGTGAATCCCTGGCTCTCTTTCTGACACCTTGCTGTTCCCATTTCGCACCCGGTGGGTGAGACCAGGCAAGCAGTATTTGCATAATGATTCTTGGTGTTTGTTTTAAGCTGGTTGGAGTACCAGGTGGGTGGGGCTTCCTACATACGACAGTGCAACAAGTGCCAGAACGTTCAGATGATCAAAGGAATTCATTTGGAAGTGCAGGTGATGAAACGCATCCTCTGGCGGCCATATTAGAGGTCAGTTCAAGGCAAACCGAGGCTGTGAACAGCTGGTTGTTTCTCAATATACAGTCTGGCCTTGTCAGCATAATTCAACAGGTTGATGATTAATTTCTGTGCTTTTTTTGACTGGGAACTGATCATTTTATCACTGATCCAACTGATTGATTTCATGTTTAGATGATGTCAGCTTGTTAGCTAGCTAACCATAGCATCTGCTCAGCTAGCGTTAACATTAGCGTTAACAGCATGTTCCTATTAACATGAGTATGTTTGCTGGCTAGTTAGCTAAGTGAGTGTTTTGGAGTAGAGACTAGGGCTAAAGACAGACAGTTGACTGTGTCACAGTAACTCAGTGTTTTGGAGTAGAGACTAGGGCTAAAGACAGACAGTTGACTGTGTCACAGTAACTCAGTGTTTTGGAGTAGAGACTAGGGCTAAAGACAGACAGTTGACTGTGTCACAGTAACTCAGTGTTTTGGAGTAGAGACTAGGGCTAAAGACAGACAGTTGACTGTGTCACAGTAACTCAGAATGTTTTGGAGTAGAGACTAGGGCTAAAGACAGACAGTTGACTGTGTCACAGTAACTCAGTGTTTTGGAGTAGAGACTAGGGCTAAAGACAGACAGTTGACTGTGTCACAGTAACTCAGTCTTTTGGAGTAGAGACTAGGGCTAAAGACAGACAGTTGACTGTGTCACAGTAACTCAGTGTTTTGGAGTAGAGACTAGGGCTAAAGACAGACAGTTGACTGTGTCACAGTAACTCAGTGTTTTGGAGTAGAGACTAGGGCTAAAGACAGACAGTTGACTGTGTCACAGTAACTCAGCGTTTTGGAGTAGAGACTAGGGCTAAAGACAGACAGTTGACTGTGTCACAGTAACTCAGTCTTTTGGAGTAGAGACTAGGGCTAAAGACAGACAGTTGACTGTGTCACAGTAACTCAGTGTTTTGGAGTAGAGACTAGGGCTAAAGACAGACAGTTGACTGTGTCACAGTAACTCAGTGTTTTGGAGTAGAGACTAGGGCTAAAGACAGACAGTTGACTGTGTCACAGTAACTCAGAATGTTTTGGAGTAGAGACTAGGGCTAAAGACAGACAGTTGACTGTGTCACAGTAACTCAGTGTTTTGGAGTAGAGACTAGGGCTAAAGACAGACAGTTGACTGTGTCACAGTAACTGAGTGTTTTGGAGTAGAGACTAGGGCTAAAGACAGACAGTTGACTGTGTCACAGTAACTCAGTCTTTTGGAGTAGAGACTAGGGCTAAAGACAGACAGTTGACTGTGTCACAGTAACTCAGTGTTTTGGAGTAGAGACTAGGGCTAAAGACAGACAGTTGACTGTGTCACAGTAACTCAGTGTTTTGGAGTAGAGACTAGGGCTAAAGACAGACAGTTGACTGTGTCACAGTAACTCAGCGTTTTGGAGTAGAGACTAGGGCTAAAGACAGACAGTTGACTGTGTCACAGTAACTCAGTCTTTTGGAGTAGAGACTAGGGCTAAAGACAGACAGTTGACTGTGTCACAGTAACTCAGTGTTTTGGAGTAGAGACTAGGGCTAAAGACAGACAGTTGACTGTGTCACAGTAACTCAGTGTTTTGGAGTAGAGACTAGGGCTAAAGACAGACAGTTGACTGTGTCACAGTAACTCAGCGTTTTGGAGTAGAGACTAGGGCTAAAGACAGACAGTTGACTGTGTCACAGTAACTCAGTGTTTTGGAGTAGAGACTAGGGCTAAAGACAGACAGTTGACTGTGTCACAGTAACTCAGTGTTTTGGAGTAGAGACTAGGGCTAAAGACAGACAGTTGACTGTGTCACAGTAACTCAGTGTTTTGGAGTAGAGACTAGGGCTAAAGACAGACAGTTGACTCTCTCACAGTAACTCAGTGTTTTGGAGTAGAGACTAGGGCTAAAGACAGACTGTTGACTGTGTCACAGTAACTCAGTGTTTTGGAGTAGAGACTAGGGCTAAAGACAGACAGTTGACTGTGTCACAGTAACTCAGAGTGTTTTGGAGTAGAGACTAGGGCTAAAGACAGACAGTTGACTGTGTCACAGTAACTCAGTGTTTTGGAGTAGAGACTAGGGCTAAAGACAGACAGTTGACTGTCACAGTAACTCAGTGTTTTGGAGTAGAGACTAGGGCTAAAGACAGACAGTTGACTGTCACAGTAACTCAGTGTTTTGGAGTAGAGACTAGGGCTAAAGACAGACAGTTGACTGTGTCACAGTAACTCAGTGTTTTGGAGTAGAGACTAGGGCTAAAGACAGACAGTTGACTGTGTCACAGTAACTCAGAGTGTTTTGGATTAGAGACTAGGGCTAAAGACAGACAGTTGACTGTGTCACAGTAACTCAGTGTTTTGGAGTAGAGACTAGGGCTAAAGACAGACAGTTGACTGTGTCACAGTAACTCAGTGTTTTGGAGTAGAGACTAGGGCTAAAGACAGACAGTTGACTGTCACAGTAACTCAGTGTTTTGGAGTAGAGACTAGGGCTAAAGACAGACAGTTGACTGTGTCACAGTAACTGAGTGTGTTGGAGTAGAGACTAGGGCTAAAGACAGACAGTTGACTGTGTCACAGTAACTCAGTGTTTTGGAGTAGAGACTAGGGCTAAAGACAGACAGTTGACTGTGTCACAGTAACTCAGTGTTTTGGAGTAGAGACTAGGGATAAAGACAGACAGTTGACTGTGTCACAGTAACTCAGTGTTTTGGAGTAGAGACTAGGGCTAAAGACAGACAGTTGACTGTGTCACAGTAACTCAGTGTTTTGGAGTAGAGACTAGGGCTAAAGACAGACAGTTGACTGTGACACAGTAACCTACATTTGGAAACAAATCCACCTTATCACGCCATCCAATTTTCCACTGACACTGTCTGAAGTGTGATGATGTGTTAAACCCCACCCATCAGATACTTACTCTGGTAAACTAAGGACAATGCCAAGAATGATCTGTAAATGCAGTTTGAGCAGGTGTGATATGGAGTAGCGAAGACATGGATGCTGCAGAATCTGGAAGCCCTGGAGAAGATGCCGGGGGTCTAGATTTCAGACGTGTTTGTTTTTCTGAGTCCTGACCTGTAGCTGTTCCCTTTCCTGCCTGAATCCTGCATCTATATCCTGAACCCGTACTGGATAATAATGTACTGTACTCACCATTCCCTGTAATTTGCCACTGCCGAAAATAGAGCAAAAGTTGATTTCATTATACGCTTCCTCTTAGGGACGCAGCCAGAGTGAATCAGGCTCAGAAACTCCGTTCCGTGAGACATTTCACCACACTGCCTCTTCCCGATTCAATATATCCCTTTACATTCTGGAGACAATGTTAATATTTAATCCGCTGTGGGGGGAAAAAGGTTGTCTTTGAAGGCATATTTGGATTTGGATTTTCTGTAGCTCCAACAAAGCTTCTGTGTCCTTTTTCTTTTATCATTTTTTAACATAACAAAGAAAGAAGAAACAAAAAAAACACAAACATATACAAAAAATAAAACCTAGACACACACATACACAAGTAGATTCACTCAAAACATAATCCCCCTCCCCGGCCCGCAGGACCCACCCACCACCCACAAACCTACAAAGACATTAGCTCACAGTACTATATATGCCCTTTAGCACAAAAAAGACATACGCAACCTAGCTATCATGGCAACGTCCATGGTCCCCACGCACAGCTTCAATAAATGCATTCCACGCCGTAATATGTTCTAGTTTAGCGTCATGCATACGGGCCATCGACATCTCCATGACAGCCAGGTCAACAACTGAAGATGGCCATTGTTCAAAAGGCATATTATGAGGAGCCTTCCAACTCTGAGCTATCATTGTTTTGCGGCAGTAAGGCCCAACAACAGCTTCTGTGTTTTCTGAGTAGTTTATATATTCATACAGTGCCCCTGGGGCCATCATTCAGCTACCGTGTTCACAAATTGCATGTCAAATCTTTAGTGTAACAAGACCTTAATGGAGATACATACTATGTCTCCCATTTTGTTTAATATTTATGTAGTTTTACAAGACCATTATTCAGCTATCTTCCCAAATTATTCATATAGCCTAACAAGACCATACCAAGACTGGAATGTTCCCAAATTATGTTGCATAGTGGGCTCAGAGTGAAATGGGGCGCAAGGGAATTTGTCCTAATTTTATAGCGCATAAATAAATAATAAATAAATAAATAAATAAATATATATATATATATATACACACACACACACACACACACACACACACACACACACACACACACACACACAGAGTATATATAAAGCTATGAAGTGTAGTTACTTTTGCACCAATAAATTTAATCAAAACATATTTCAGAATTTCCATTTTATTCAAATGTTGACAGGTGACAGTGTAACAGTATGTTCTTTTGACCATCGGAACGCTTTCCAATTAAAGATAAAGCTCCTTTTCAGCCAAAATGTATATTCCCTCTGTATCTCATTGGGTAGGAGGTTGGGGGTTCAATTCCTTCTGGGACCAGCCATGCTGAAAAATAACTTTATTGATCCCTGAGGGTAAATTGAGCAAACAGGGGTTCCTGCAGTCCTTGAAAATCCTTGCAAATTTGTGAATTTGAGGAAAAATAAGACGTAGGCTCAAAAGTTTTTGAAAATCAATGAATGAATGGTATTGAAAAGACTTGAGTTTAATTTCACGGGCGCCCTTTTCAAACAAACCCCTTCAGTAGATAAATCAGTGTCCTGGACCTCGATGTGTGTCTTAACCTCTCTGTCTTTTTGCTGTCATGAAAGCTGCATGCACTCTCTGCTGGTTGTAGTGCCTAGTGATGTCATCATAGAGGGTCTGTGGGAGTAATCAGGCTGTAGCAGCAGCACAGAGCACTGTGTTGTCCCCGCTGTGTGTGTGTGTGTGCGTGCGAGTGCGTGCACCACTGCTGGCTCTGTGATACAGCAGCCTCTCTGCTGGGACACTTAACAAACTGATCGCTTCTGTCCACTCACTGCTCCTCTGTCACACACTGTCCTTACACACACACACACACACACACACACACACGCACACACACACACACCGCTGTGTCCTCAAACCACTAATGCTACTGTCTGTGTGTGTCTGTGTCCTTGTGTGCTTGCCTCTCTGTATGTGTGTATGTTGCGTGCGTGGGTGTGTGTGTGTTATTGCATGTGTGTCTTATGTCCTTGCCATACGTTTCTGTGCGTCTGTGTGTGTATGTCCTATGTCTATTTCTGTCTGTGTATGCGTCTCCTTACCCTGTGTGTGTGTGTGTGTGTGTGTGTGTCCTTGCCCTGTGTGTGTCCCCAGGCTGACGAGCGGTACCGTAAGAACATCCAGGGTTCTCCCCAGGCGGCGCAGACCAAACCCCCCCAGCCCCCCCTGCCGCCCCCCCGCTCCGAGTCCTCCTACCCCAACGGGAACGCTGCCTCTGAGGGGCCCGCCATGCACCGGCCCGTGGAGCCACAGGTAACCACCGTACCCCCCTATTTTGCTCTGGTAAAAAAATATCACACGAGCCAGCAAAGTACTGGTTATAACTCTGAACACTGAATTATCACATACATTTTTTGTCCAAGTTGTCTGTGGCAATATTGCCCACCTCTGTTGCCTCTACAAGTTGCCCGTCTATTTGTGCCTTCTCTGTTTATTCTCATCTCTCGCTTAGTCTCATGAAGGACTTCTGTTTGTTTAAACTCTTTGATCTCACGCTCACATGTTTCCAGCTCCACTCCTTTAGGCTGTTTCCTCTGGAAAATGGACCCAGCTTCCTGCTGCTGTTGGACTCCTCCACACAGGGTTGTCATCAGTTCTCTTTCAATTCACTCGTTTGAAATTGTAAACTGTAATATTCAAGCTCATGAGAGAATGTCAATTTCCAGTCCAACCCGGACAGACAGGCTTTTTATAGCAGCACACATCTAATGGTGGTTTATGGGTCATTATTCATCTAATCTGAAAGAAATCTTCCCTTTTGATTGCAATGAAAAGGAATTGATCACAACCCTGTTTAGATACAGTATCTTTCTCCTGTGATTAACACTTTGATTGACAGGTTTCTCCTCCCACTCTCATCGAGGAGAGAGCACTTGCAGCAAATGTCCAATTATTACGAAATCAGACCGTTTTTCCCCCCAAGTGTGCATACGTGTGTGTTTGTGTGTTTGTGTGTTTGTGTGAACATGAGATCAGCTTGTCAGGTGGTATTTTGAACGTTTGACAGTCTGTCTTCCAGGTGTTCAATGTGAGATGGTGATGAAAGCCTTCAGCGGGGAGACTCAGGCAGTTACATATCTCTCCAGCGGAGGCTTCACCAGTCAATCTGTTACTGTCTGTCTCACAAATTAGATTATATCGAAAAGATGCCTGAACTTTGTAAAAAATGGGTTGAGGGGGTTGTGATGGCTTAAAAGTGCAAATAATTTATAGTATACTGAATCAGAGATGGATGGCTTCACGTCAAGACCCGCTGATTAGGGCTGCACAGTGCACAGTTAGTAAAAACAAATAGAAAGTCACAATATGAACTACAATTAGCAAACTGCCACAGGCTGCAATTATTTAATCAGAGTGGTTGCTGCTCAAATTGATAGTCTGTCTGCTGCTGCTGAGCACAACTTATAGGCCTATAAATTACCGGTAGTTATGTTCAAACACAGCAAACAGTAAACTTGTAACACCTCAGTTTGACTGTATCATTTTTCCCCTCTTTGCTAAAAACTGGAAAAGCTGTGTCTGTATATACTGTATTGCAATTTTACTGAACATCATAATTGCAATAATTGATTGTATTGTGCAGCCCTACATGTGATGGTGGATTGAATATGAATTGGCGACACGTAGTGGTGAGCTGGATGTTGGAGAAGTGGGCATGTGATGCGAAAGCCGCTGGTTCAAATCCAAGTGGAGCTGCACAGCGGCCAGCAGCAGAACACTGTGGCTCCACCGTGCAGCTCCACCGTGCAGCTCCATGTAGGAATGTGTTAGCCTGGCTCCAGACCTTCGAAGCCACGCCCACTCCACAGTTGTGAATTTGGCTCTTCTTGAGGCAATGAGTTTATGAATTGAAGATGCAGTTTGAATATCAGTGTTGAATGTGTTGAACTGTGTGAATGTGTTGAACTGTGTGAATGTGTTGAACTGTGTGAATGTGTTGAACTGTGTGAAAGTGCAGCAGGCTGTGAATGAGAAGTTGCTTAAAAAGGCTGTGCATGCTCAGTCAATCCTCCCTCCATAAACAGTTGAAAAAAGAGGGTGCGTTCACAGTGTTCCAATTGCCTAGTAGTACTTGCCTGCGAAGTGGACTGCACAGGCTATTCAGCCAGTTTCCAAGATTCCAAACTGTAGGGAGCAAAAATGCTCAGTTCAAAGGGAACTGTGAAGGGAACAACGGTTCCTCACTTGGCCCAGTTGACAAGCAAGATTTCCCATCAGGCATTGCACATCGCTGAAAATAATAGGCTAAAAGCAACAGTTGGAGCTTACAAAAGGAGTTTACATAATGTCTGTAAATATTGTGGTTGTAACTGAAGTTATTGATGTGAGTAAGTGGTTAAGTTACCTAAAAACAACAATGCTAAAATAATCTATAAATCAAATACTCTAGGGAAACAAGCTATTGTTGACCTTATCAGAACTAGCAAGCTAAAGTAACGTTGGTTTGGCTAGCATAGCCGTGTACTTTCAATTGTACAACAAACGTTAGCAGTGCTAATGTTAGCTGCTGTAGTTAATGTTAGTAGTAGCGGGTTTCATTTACGTTGGTGATGTTGCAGTGTTTTCCGAAGGAGGGATTTTGTGGAGGGAAGTTCCCTTAACCGACATTCCCTGAGCAGGGAGTAGGGAGTACTGTTTGTGTACACTGAGCAGGGAGTAGGGAGTACTGTTTGTGTACACTGAGCAGGGAGTAGGGAGTACTGTTTGTGTACACTGAGCAGGGAGTAGGGAGTACTGTTTGTGTACACTGAGCAGGGAGTAGGGAGTACTGTTTGTGTACACTGAGCAGGGAGTAGGGACTACTGTTTGTGTACACTGCAATGGAATACAGCTGCTGTCTCATGTTTGCTGCCACCATTTCTGAAATCCACGAATACACCAGATCGGCAATACGTCATTTTGTAGGCGGCTCCTGGCAGCGCATGTTCCCGCCCCCTTTTAGGGGGAAAACACAAGCCTCTCCCCGTTGACTTCAATGTAAAATAATAGTACTAAAAAAAAATTATAGAAAAATAACAGAAACAATCTCGTTTATTAATGACCCCAAAACACCATGACATGACAAATTAATATTACAACCCGGCCGGCCACACACACACATACATCGTAAATATGACTTTGACCCATCTAAATTCATGTAACTCATGACCCGTCTCTGACCTAGTTCCGGTGTCCGCCTGTTGCTAATTTAGTCTTCCGACATGAAATGCTGTTGTAGTGGAGCCCAGCGTCGTTGTAGGCTACTTGGCTCTGGGCTGTAATGTAAATGACATGAGTCACATGATTTTAGATGGGCCAAAGTCATATTTCCGGTTTATCTTCCCATTCTATGGCCAGACGAGTTGTAATATGTTGTCATGTCATGGTGTTTTGGGGTCATTAATAAACGAGATTGATTCTGTTATTTTTCTATCATTTTCTTTGGTAGAGGCTTGTGTTTTCCCCCTAAAAGGGGGATTGCCGATCTGATGTACTGTATGTGTGCATGCTGTGTTCAGTGTATGCGCTCATGTGTACATGTACTGTATGTTACTGTATTCACATTATGTCTGCTGTGTTCAGTGTATGCGCTCATGTGTACATGTACTGTATGCTACTGTATATTCACATTATGTTTGCATGCCAGCTTGGGTTCATGTCTCGTTAATGCAATTCATGTCCGTGCTCAGTACTGGTGTGGAGACTTGAGTCCTCCTGAGGCCTGAAATGGGTGAAGCTGTCATGTGATGTCACTCTTCTTAACAGTTAATGACGGAATGGAAACTGGATGGGAGACCAAACTTAAAACACTAAGATGGTTCTCTTTAAAAGGTTTTATTCAAATTGTATATTTTACCTGGAAAACGCAGAGAATTTCTAAGTGATTCACCATGCAGTGCCATGAGATATTTAAGAGTTGTTGAATGCTCATATCCTTGGAGAACATAACATATCATAATATCATTTCATACTGCTGTATAATAAACCTATTATGACAGTGTTGAAGACTGAAAAAGACTGAGTCAACATCGACAGCCTCAACTATTTTTGTCTCAGACTCCACTCAGACTCCACTGCCTGCTTCTGTTGTTGTTACAGTCCTGTTCAGTTTCACTCTCAGAAAACAAAGTACAGCACGATACCTTTTGCTGCTTGGGCTGCACCTTTTCTTCCATCAATTGGTCGCTAAATCTAAAATCACAATTGTGCGAGTGACATCACTGATGACATCGCAATTGCCCACATAGACATCACTGATAACGACAAGAAATCGGCTTGAGACAGAGAAACTCTGGTTGAGTATGCGACTGCTAAGCTAAGGGTCACACCCCAAAAAAGTACGCCCATGGCACATCCTCTCCAGAGTCTCCACGGTCTCCACCCTAGAAATTTGCGTGCAAAGCGCACCGATTTCTAGTCAGAATAAATAGTGGACGTTGTCAGGTTTTGCCCTATTTTCCCTCGCTGCTGACTGTCCTCCCCTTTCTGCTCCTCTAAAAGGTACAGCCTCAGTCACAACAGGTACAAGTGTGTGTACCGTTTTGTGTGAGTGTTCCTTCCCTTCCCCCATCACACTCGGAAGACTAGGGTCGCCTTTGGGGGTTCTTGTAAGATCTAAACCAGGAGTTGTTCACCGACAAAGTGTTTGTGAAACCTTTAAACGGCCACTTTGCAGATTTTCAACCAGCTTTTCATCATTATAAAATCAGTTTATAAGACCCCCTCCAGTCAGTTTTTCTACCTGCATAACTGTTGGTGTTCTATGAAAACGTTCTAATATATTTGTACATCATCTGATTTGCGCCAAAGAACTTACATTGATAAGAACCCAAGGCTAATAGCTTGTACCACAACATCATTGGCTGCAGCGCTGTTGTCAAAAAAGAGAAAAAGAACTTGGTCATTCAGTGGTGTTTTGAGCCTGACAAACATAGTAGCTAACGAACGTAGCTACTGCAAACACTATCTAACGCCAGAGCGGCTAACGCTAGCTATTTATATCAGTCATGACAGGACGTATGACTATAGCGTTCCATTGAGTCATACAATATCACCCCTCTTTTTTTTCTTTTCTTTTTTTTTACTTTGAGCACAAAATGAGGTTATTTGAAATACTTTGTGAGCAGTGTGGTTAATCACGAGGCCAGGTCATGACTCAGCATTGTGGTTAATAAAGAGGCCAGGTCATGACTCAGCAACACATGAAATCTCTTCAAAATGACAGAATACACTGGAGGGGGGTTTAACTTCCCTCCATCTTGCCTGGACCGAGAGCTCCGCATTCATTCACAGAACTTCAAATGATGTCATAATGATGTCATTTGGAGCGCTGTCGCTATCATTATTGCTCTCTCTACCTTCATTCACAGAACTTCATGGACCAAATGACATCATTATGACATTTAGTCCAGAAGTTCTTTGAATGAACGGGGAGCTCTCGGTCCAGGCAAGATGGAGGGAAGTTATACATTCTTCATTTGCATATTACTGATTTTGTAGTCTCGCTGGCCAGCCTCCCTTCCGTGAGAGGAGTCTGGCCGCACGGAAACAGGCTGCTGGCATAAGCCCTCCCCTGCTCTACAGCTGCTCTTCCATTGGAGCGACTGTTACCAGTCGCTGCCGGAATGTCCGCTCCCCGCTTATTACAAGCTCTGTCATTGGCTCCGACCATGTCAATCAGAGCGGCTTCCTCTCCCTGCTCCCTGTGTGTCGCTGTAAATAGTCCCCTGCCGCCGCAGTGAAAACAACAACGCTAACTAGCTATCAAGCTAACGGCAGAAACCTACACGCTAGCTCGTTGGTACACGCTGACAATGGCAAGGTGGATTGTTGGAAACTATTTTCCAAGGGCACTGCCGCTAAGCGCCGCCCGCGTCGCAATTCCAGAATGGTGACCAGCGCTGCCAGACTCTTCTCACGGAAAGGGAGGGGAGGCTGGCCAGCGAGACTACTGATTTTGTAATGATACAAAGCTGGTTGGAAATCTGCAATGTGGCCCTTTAAGAAGGGGTTCCTCAAGGAGGGGCTCCCCTACGTTTGCAGTCTGAAGAACCCCCAAAAGTTCCTCAAAGCCCCTGTCAGAGTGCATGCAGACTGACTCCTCCCCCCTGCATGTGTTGTGTTTTTGTCACCTGGAAGGTCCGCGCCCACCTGGCTGCTTTAAAGAGCAGTTCGTCTGCTGCCCCCCCGCCCGTCGCGTCTCGCTCCCACTCCTTCAGCGAGCCGCCGGCTGCTAGCTTTGCAAACCTTCACCTGCGCAACAGCCAGGATCCCCACCATCACCCTCCATCTTCATCACCACCACCACCACCCTCCTCCTCCTCATCAACACCTGCACGCTCTGACCCGCAGCCCCACCCCGAGCCTAGGCCCGAGCCGGCCCCCACAGAGGAAGCCCCTCCCCGGGTAAGCAGGAAAGACCCCCCGTGTAGAAGTAGTTAGATGCACAGTACTACACTCAATTCACTGTTAATTGACCAAATAGAAAAACCTTCCTGATAACCCCAGAGACCAGCCTGTTGACTTTATTAGTTTAATAGAATACCATATTTCCTCTTAATATTGGCCCCAGGCCTTTATTT
>NC_139627.1:43888482-43985982 GCF_964638095.1 Poromitra crassiceps | reverse complement strand
AGGAACTTCTGCAATTTTCAAATTGCAGAGGCTGCAATTAATTGCTTAAGTCCAAAATGGACCAACACCATAACACTTTGTAGAAAGGCTATGGGGCCATGAGTGAAGGATGAACTGATTAACTGTTCATGCCCACCAGCCAAAAGGAGGCATGGCAATGTGGTAGCCAATCACAAAAAGTCCCCTAAGTTCCACACGGATTCACAACACCACACCGTGGCGGAGGTATGCACTCTACCGAGTGCCCTCTGGTTATATGTCTGTGACTGAGCGCCCTGAGGCCTCCACCCTCTGCCCTCCTGACGCCTCCTCCTCTCCCTAACCCCCTGACACCTCCTCCTCTGCCCCCCTGATGCCTCCTCCTCTGCCCCCTGACACCTCCTCTGCCCCCTGACACCTCCTCCCTCTGCCCCCCTGATGCCTCCTCCTCTGCCCCCTGACACCTCCTCCTCTGCCCCCCTGATGCCTCCTCCTCTGCCCCCCCTGACACCTCCTCCTCTGCCCTCCTGACACCTCCTCCTCTCCCTAACCCCCTGACACCTCCTCCTCTGCCCCCCTGATGCCTCCTCCTCTGCCCCCTGACACCTCCTCTGCCCCCTGACACCTCCTCCCTCTGCCCCCCTGATGCCTCCTCCTCTGCCCCCTGACACCTCCTCTGCCCCCTGACACCTCCTCCTCTGCCCCCCTGATGCCTCCTCCTCTGCCCCCCCTGATGCCTCCTCCTCTGCCCCCCTGACACCTCCTCCTCTGCCCCCCCCGTGCTTAGCGCTGAGCCCCGGCTGCTGTGGGAGCGGGTGGAGCAGCTGGTGCCCAGACACAGCCCAGGGTCCAGCTCCTCAAGCTCCTCCAGCAACTCCAGCTCCCAGCCTGGCTCTCACTGTGGCTCCGGAGAGAGGTTCCGAGCCCGCTGTGAGTCCACACACGCACACGCACACGCACACGCACACGCACACGCACACGCACACGCACACGCACACACACACAGAACAAAATGTACAGAGAAATGCACAAACATACAGTAAACATCATATGCACAATGTGATTTCTATGATTCAATTGCTTTCCATTACTCTTCCTTCAGCCTCGTCAAAATCTGAGGGCTCGCCCCTCCAGCGGCCAGAGAACGCTGTGAAAAAGGCCCAGGAGAGGCGGGACCTGGTCAGGCCGAGCCGACCGGCGGTGAGAGCTCGACTCAACGCTGACTAGCTAGTAGCGTGCTAGCTGGCGTAGAGTGTGTGTGCGTGCGTGCGATGATGATCACATGGTGTGCTGCTTTTGGGGTTTCTTTGAAAATTGGAATGCTAACTTTTGAGTGCGAGTGATGATTATTTGCGTGCTGGTGAAAATCTTTCCCCTCTGTGTGTGTGTGTGTGTGTGTGTGTGTGTGTGTGTGTGTGTGTGTGTGTGTGTAATAATAACACTACTAAATGGGCTCATTTGGATTGTGACATGTGACCGACACGCTGTCCAATAGGGTGAAGTGCTAAGACTTTGTGAGGTGATGTTTTTGTGTCTGGGTTAAGCTCCCTGGCTGAAGGTTTCTGTACTAATGGCTTGCTCTCTCTCCTCTGGTCTCTCGGCCTTGGCGGCCATCTTAACTCATGCCTTCTCTAACCTAAGTAAATTGCCCTTTTTCTTCTATATTGTTATACTTTTCCACTCATATCTTGAGCTGCTTTCTCTCTCCTGTCATTATTTGAGTTAATCCACTAACCGTTCCTGTCTTGAGACTCACTAGCCGTCCGGCAGCAGCGGCGGCGGCGGCGTTTTGACTTCATCATCTCTTTCCTAACTTCATCTTATGGCTTTGCTAATCACAGGCTGGCTTCTCATTGGCTGGCGTACCTGTTTGACCTCATTTCCTCTCTAGCGGCTTCCTGTTTCCTGTTTCTCTTCTGCTCTCAAAACAGAGATTAAATGAAAAACACTAACTGGAAAAAAAACACTCATACACGCAATCTAAAAGCTCAAACAGCTCGGTAACAAAACGGCCGACTGGAAAATGGACAAAACCCAAGTCCCGAGACCGAATGACCTTTGACCCGAAATTGACGCTGTGACCTCCTGCTCCGTAGGACCTGACGGCGCTGGCCAAGGAGCTGCGTGCGGTGGAGGAGGTGCGCCCGCCCCACAAGGTGACGGACTACTCGTCCTCCAGCGAGGAGTCAGGCACCACCGACGAAGATGACGACGAAGAGGTGGACCAGGAGGGAGGGGAGGAGTCCACATCTGGCCCCGAGGACTCCAGAGCCCTGTACGTTCACCACGTTCACCTTTGACCTTAGAGAGTGCTTAAGCAAGCGACACCCTCTTCCAGGTTCCCCATGCGAGGGACCTCAGGAAGTGGATTCCCCATTCATTTTTCATTGTTTCGTAAAATCCTTAAAAAAGTTTTACTTGGACAAACCAAGCGAATCCAAAGCATCTTATTATATTTGAATATGGAATCCTGTTCAACCCTGACAGTGTTTGAGCCGTGCTCTTACCGTTGAGCGTTTATTTTTCTATATCTATATTGTTTTGCATTGTGAAGATAGATAGATAGATATATCTTTATTTTTGTGTCACTCCTCAACAAACAAGTATGGTATAAAAAACAACAAAAAGTGCATTAGAAAGTTGGGGACCACTCCCATGGAGTTGTGAGACACAATACAGTTCAAAACAATAAAAGATAAAAACATACATACAAGTACTATTACACAGAAAATACAGTTGGCAATACAATATGTAAAAGGAGGGGGCAGTTTATTGGGCGGTGCTCATGAAGGCTACTCTTCTTTTTAGGATGAGGTGGCAGGCCTTGGCAGGCACATTCATTAATACCGTGTTCACCAGCTAAAATTTTACGCAATTTATTTATGTCATCAAGGTCATTCAAATTCTCATAGTGTTTGGATAGAAAAATAAAAAGATCAGCGCGAATGTCGTTGTAAAGTTCACAGTGTAATAGAACGTGGGCTTCAGATTCAATAGAACCACTGTTGCACAGTGTGCAGAAACGACTCTCAACTGGGGTGTTGGTGTATCTGCCGGTTTCCAGAGCTAAGGGAGCGACTCCACATCTAAACTTTGCAAGGGCACTTCTATGCTGCCTAGGCATAATGCATTGTACATAGGGTTCTGATGAATGTTGAATGAACATCTGTTTCCTGTCTCCTCTCCCCGGCAGCTCTTCCAGGCTGAGTAACGGAGAGACGGAGTCGGTGAAGACCATGATCGTCCACGACGAAGACGCGGGATCCACGCCGTGCAAAGACAGCACGCTGATCGTCAGACAGGTACTGGCTCAAAGCCGACCAAACGTCCACACCTTACCGTATGTGGACACACACAGGCATTACCCTATGTTCACACACACCATGGCACTCACATCTCGTCCACTTTCAGCTGTTCTGTTTGGTGTGTTGGGTTTTGCTCATTCATACCCAAATGTTTTTCCTCTGTGTTTGCCTGTTGTTTTGATCATGTTCTGTTGTTGTTGTTGTTGTTGTGTCGTTTCTGTTGCCGTGGAGATGGGCTGAGTGTTAGAACAGGTGGAAGCACATAGTCTACTAAACACAGTAGACACAGTAGTGAGAAGAAAACAAGTTGCATTACATTTTGACCTTTCCTAAGTCCCGCCCCTTTTCAGAACCTAGGTCAACTTCCCCCTTTTCCTGTTATACTAGACACTGTACGTCTATGGGAGGACTGTTCAAACCATGCACTCTTTGCACTTCAACTCCTCCATACTTTAAGATAGAAACTCGTTTCTCCACGTTTAATAGTCTACGTTTAATAGTGTATTACTTTACTTACGTTATTTCTTTTGTACTTTTTGAGAAATCGCAGTTTTAAGTTTTATGCTGTCGTCAACCTTTATACCGGCGGCCTGTAAAGTCAGCTAGATTGAATTGTGACCTCACACACTCTAGGCTGGCTCCATAGGCTGCCGTTATAAAGGTTGAACAAAAAGCATAAAACGTCAACTTTCGCACAAAGTACAAAAGATATCACAACGCTGAATCCGAGTAATGAACTATTACTGTCAGGGCTGACCCGTTTAAAGTTTGAATGGAGTTTCTAGCTTAAAAGCATGAGTAAAACTTAGAGTGAACTTAGAGTTCAAAGAGGGCATGATTTGAACGAACTGTCCTCCCATAGACACAGGAAAGTGGAAAATTTACCTAAGTTCTGAAAAGGGGAGAGGCTTAGGAAAGGTCAAAGGTCAATTGCAGTATAAACTTCAACTCATGACATTGTTCTTCTCAAAGTTGCAACTGGATTTGTAGGCCAGGGACCCAGCACAGCATCACTCAGAATAGCTGCTGTAGGGAACAGTCTATTTCCCCTCTGGGAAGAAAACATGTCGCCAGCGGTCAGGGCTGAGGTCAGATCCTGCTTCTCTAGATAAGCGTTAGCTACTGTAGATTATTTACATTACAGATATAGACCTCACATCAAATAACTGCAATGACGTGAAGATGTAATACAATGTTCCTCTAAAGGGGTTGAAAACATAAGAAAAACTGTAAAAAAAAAAGTCATCATCATCATCATCAGTATATAAAAGGGAGCTTGGGCTCTGTCGGTTTCTCTGTGTCTCTGTCCCACTGATGACATCATCAGTGAATTCACTCAGACACACACAAGGCTATAGTTCAGTGATGATGTCACTGATGACGTCACCTTGTGTTACCTTTTCAACCCATTCAAAGGCACATTTTATTACATTTTGCCATGTGTCACATTATCTGTCAGTTACGTGATCAGTTGGCCAATAAACACAAAGGGACCTTTCTCTGACAGACGAGCACTAACAGCAGTTTTCTCTCTGCCTGTAGAGTAGTCACTGTAGTTTGCCCTTGGCTCTAGCTCACACCTTCCCTTCCCCCAAGCTGCTGAGGAACTCATTTAGACCCAAAGTCCTCTACCCCTCTTTCTACTTCCAGAGTGCAGGTGACAAAAAGCGCCCCGGCCCCGGGCCCTGCCCAGGACAGGCCCAGAGCCCCGCCCCGCTCCCCGGCTTCGCCCCGGGTCCCGGCTCGGCGGGGGGCCCAGGGCTCGCCCACCTCACCCCCAGCCCCCAATACCACCACCACCCCCACCACCGACACCCCTCCCCCCAGCAGCACCCATCCCCCCAGCAGCACCCCTCCCCTGGGCAGCACCCAGACAGGAACGGCTTTGCGGGTCGGATCCACCTCCTGCCCGACCTGATCCAGCAGAGCCACCACTCCTCCCCCTCCTCCTCCAACACCTCCTCACCCTGCTCCTCCAGCCTGGCCAGCCCCTGCTCCATGTCCCCCCAGAGTCCACTGGACAAGCTCGCCATGCTGATGGAGGTACGTCCCACCACCACCACCGCACCGAGAAGCCCCCACAACGGTGCCACGTGTGTTGCCTAATCACTCCTGGACTAGGAGGGAACAATGACTATGTTTACATGGACTGCAAGAATCTGACTATTGACCTTATTCTAATTCTAAATGAGTCAATCTTTTGATGAAGGTGTTAGTTTACATGGAACCTTGAGAGGCAGCTGCATTCGCCAGATCACAATCGTCACATCGTGCGAGAAATCCATCTTGCCGCGCTGCAATTGGTTTAACTCTGTCCTTACAATGGGCTGTACCAATCAGCATTCAGAGGGAGCTACGGGCGGGATTTAGGTGTGACGAGTCAGCAAGAAGTGAGCCTGTGATAGACGGTGATAGACAAATTCCATCCAATCACCTGCCTTTTTTTTTTCTCCCCCCGATAGGACATCATAGTGCGATTAAGGTGTTAACATGTCTGCCATGCACTCCAATAATGCGACTAAGGGGGCACGGTGGACCAGTGGTAGCGTTGTCGCCTCACAAATATAAGGTTGTGGGTTCGATTCCCGCCTAGGATGCTGTGGGCGTTGAGGGTGTGTGCCCCCGCCCAAATGCCCTCAGTGCTGGTCTACCTCGTGAAAAGGGCCTTTCTGTGTGGAGTTTGCATGTTCTCCCCGTGCCCCCCTGGGGTTTCCTCCATGCAACATTGCAACACCCCCACTAAAAACATGCAGAAGAAGATGGTCACTAACTGAAGATGGTCCCCCAGGCGCTGTACGCTAAAGAAAGCTGATCAATGCAGAGACTGTATTTCACAGCACCACTCAGCATGTATACGTGTTCCGACACCGACACGTGTGTCACAATAAAAACGGGCTTGTTGGTCCCGGTTTCATTTCGTAAAATCTGAATTCTCCGCATCTTACTTTGACTATTGCTTTATGACCTTATTCGGGTTAAGGTGGTCAGTGGCAGTGTCCTATTCAGAGTATTGTCTTCATCTGGATAATATTGCAGTCCATGTAAACGTAGTCAATGAGAGGCTGAAACCATCATGGCCAGACAGAGTTAGGGGACGAAAAGAGTCTGAAGCTTGTATAAAATCAAAGATTGCAGCAGCAAAAAGCAGGAATAAAACCAATGAAATAGTCTGAATCCGGCTTTAGACAAGTTGGAGTTGATGTGGTCCTGCCCAGCAGTGAAGCCCCACTCACACTGATGTTCTGTGCACATTTCTGACTGGCCATGATAACATGTCTCCTGCCTCTTTATCTTTTCTGTCCTGGATTGGTTCGAGCGCCCTCTGCTGGTCTCGTCTGCCCCTGCTAGGCTTCCTCACTTTCTTCTTCTGTTTCTCTACTGACTAAACTTAAACCTCCTGCAAGGAGATGGTGGTGGTGGAGGGACACTTTTTACAGATCTTTTGAAACTCCAACTGGAAGAGGATGACAATTTAACACCCCCCAGTTTCAAAACCGTTCAACTTATTCCACATAGGATGTTTTTTAAGGAATCTTTTTTAACTCCGTCGCTTCCACAAAGCCCTCTGAAACACTAACCTGATGACACTGCCAGATGGGGGCCGTATTGTTTTCACAAACTGCACACAATACCGCCCCCGTCTGGCAGCGTCGGGTAACTGAAACACAGGTATAGACGGTTTTAACTTGACAACAAAAACATTCTAAATTGAACCCCCGCTCATTTCCTGTTGCAGTGTTTGCTATGGACATAAAAGAAAAAAAAAACATTCAAGTGCAGGACTGACCAGTCTGTGAAAACCGTCTATACCCACATGTATTTCAATAGAAGGGACAAGAGTGCAGGCTCACTTAAGCCAGACTGAACAGTACACACTGGACCTCATTCATAAAATGGTGCTGACAAAAAGAAGGTGGGATTCGTGAAACCATGCCAGTATGTTTGTGGAAACGTTCGTAAATACACTTTACAAGTTAATTTAGTTTATTTGTGCAATAAAGAAAGAAATAGCATCTTGGGTCCTTGTAGCAAGTTAAATGACGGAAGGAAAGTACATGTGTAACTGAGACAGCTTAACAAACAATGCAGATCATTCTTCATGCAAACACAATGCGTTTCAACCTCACTGGTCTTTGTCAGGCTGTTCAGATGTACATTGTTTATTCAACTGTCTCAGCAGTGATTAAACTTGCTACAAGGACCCAAGAAGTTCCGTTTTTCTTTATCGTTATATTTTTGGCCTGCTGAGATTTCTTGTGCTACGTTTTGGACTTTTAGTTTATTTGTGGAAGAAACTAAAATATCAAATGTCCGATAGACAGAATGAAACAAGGTTGTCCAGGATGCACAGGTGTTTGGGGTAAAGCTGTGTAGGAGGGCTTGTGAGATGAGCAACCGTTACAGTCTCAAATCCATCTGAGTCGCTGAAGCAAAGGACACAAAATATGACTTACAACATGTGTGAGGCCTGTCGTGGTTCACCAGCGTTACCCCCTCATATCTAAACCTCATCTATTCCTTGTTACTGAATTTTCAGCAAATGAGTCATATTGTAGTCTGCACTCCCCAGACTGTAGCTCACAGCGCAGAGGGCAGTTAGGAGCACAACGGCAAGTATGGCTCTCATGGAAAGACTTTTTTTTTTTAATTATTATTATTATTATTATACGTTTTTGTTCTCTTCTTTGTTCCTTTTGACAAAGCCCTCCATTTGTTTGACCCACCACCATAAGCCCCTTGTTTCTGCCTTTTCCCTCCATATCTATCATTTGACCCCCGCAAAGAATGCCCTTTGTGTTTGCATGCTGCACATACAGCAGTGGTGGAAAGTAACTAAGTCCATTTACTCAAGTACTGTACTTCAATTACAATTATGAGGTACTTGTACTTTACTTGAGTATTTCCATTTTATGCTACTTTGTACTTATACTCCACTACTACATTTTAGATGGAAATAGTATACCTTTTACTCCATTACATTTATTTCACAGCTGTCGTTACTAGTTACTTCAGATCAATATTTTATGTTTCAAACATTTGGTCGTCTTTATAAATGAACATTAACATAAAATAGCATTGTTATAGATTAGACTACCCAAAGGTATAGCTAAATTGTTACGATTAGTTTCACCGTGGCAACTTTAAAATGCTGCTTATATGTATGTCAATGAATCCGTATTAATATTCCAATGATTTATGAAAAATATAACTCGAAATGCGGACAGTTTCTATATGAGTATGTTTACTTTGATAACTTTAAATAAGTGTTGCTGCCAATACGCATGTACTTTTCCTTAAGTACCATTTTGAATGCAGGGCTTTTACTTGCAATGGAGTATCTTTACATTGTTGTATTGCTACTTTTACTTAAGTAAGTTCTCAGTACTTCTTCCACCACTGAGCAGTACCTCCGTTTGTTTGTTTGCTTTACTGCATTGTCACGTTTAATTTATTATTAAATTTGCCAGCATCACATGTGATCAAATCAGCTAAAAGTACATATATTTTCAATGTAATCTGTTTCACAAACAAGCGAAGTCATACAGAGTAGTGATATTCTGTCTCTCCTGACTGTCCCTGTGCGTGGTGTCCCTGTGCAGAGCCAGTCTACAAATACCATGCAGAAACACAAGTCCTCTTCCTCCTTCACTCCCTTCATCGACCCGCGCCTCCTCCAAGTCTCTCCATCCACCGGCAGCGCCCTCAACAATGTCGGTAAGTCCCAAGTTTGGTCGAGGTGCAGGCAGACACACGCACAACATAGGTTTTGTAGGTGCTGACGTTTCAATGCTATTGTAAGAATACTCTTAGTCAAGAGAACACCTGAATCTAGTAGATACCTTGCATCTGACGAAGACCCTGTGAGATAGGAATGCTCCGATCGATGGGCCAGCGATCGGAATCGGCTGATTTTTAGTATAAATATGAGATCGGAGAATTCCGTTAATGCTTTATATGCGCCGATTGCCAAAAGCGATGGATGACGCAAAACACGTGAGCCATTTCTCGGCAGAGTTGGTGTCACTGCTTGCATGCAAACACGGTGTCATTACAGTTTGTATTCAAAACATTTTTTAATTAAGAGAAGTAAAATTTTAATTTAAGAGGGTTATGTATTTTTAAGATATGCAAAGTGAGAATTTATGTAAAATCTAGATGTGTTTCAGTTTTGGGAGTTAAACTATGGAATAGCCTGAGTGATGATTTGAAATTGTGTAGCTCATTGTTGAGGTTTAAAAAAGCCTTAAAAAGTAAAATAATTCAGGATTATAATTTACAGTAAATTCTCTGCTGCAGATATTCTGCGTTTTTCTAATGGATTATACAGGATAGGCAAAACATAAGCCTTGGCTTCAGCCTATTCCTTTTTTCCATCATTGATTGTATGAATTTTATTTGTGTGAAATGATTTGACATGTTTGATGATGTTCTCTCGCTGTATATTCACACAAATTGTTACATTTTGTTTGTGGTTCATTATAACGTATGACCGAAAATAAACCATTCATTCATTCATTACAAAGTGTGTGAAACAGATACATGCATCTGTAATGTATGCGAGGATAAAATAGCTTGTGGGAGAAGCAGCTACTGTAGCAATCCTTGTAGCTGTTTGTCGGCAGACAGCCGAGCAGGAGGACCGCAGCTCGTCATGTCTTCACATTCTTTTACTTTTCTTCTCCGTGCCGAGTTTGCTGAGTGTCAAACCTATGCTGCTTCACTGCGGCTAGCTAGCAACGTTAGCTCTTAATGTGAATTTACAATGACGATCAGGATCGGCGATCAGTGGCCAAAAATGTGATCGGAGCATGCCTCCCTACTGTGAGAAAGTTATGGGATTTGAAAATGTATTTTCCAGGACTGGAGTGTTTTGGAAAATGGTAAAATATCATTAAGCTTTCAGAGTAATTCGGAAACGTGACAAAAACAGATTTGAAATGTCACAGCGTTTGTAAACGCTTTACAACACACAATGTAAATGAAATCTCAACTGAAGATTAACAAAAGCATGCCGACCCCTGTCTGTTACACTCTGTGCCCTGTGACCTCTAACCCCACCCCTGCCTAAGCCCTGCCCTTTTACCTCTTAGGCTACGCCAACGACGCGGCCCGGCTGGCGGAGGCGCTGCGGGCCGACCCATCCCGGAAAGGCTCAGTGGTCAACGTCAACCCGGTCAACACGCGCCCGCAGAGTGACACGCCAGAGATACGCAAATACAAGAAGAGGTTCAACTCTGAGATCCTCTGTGCTGCACTCTGGGGTGAGCGGACTAAACAGCTAAGGACAACTGTCACACTGCAGCTCCTGTAGACTGACTGCAACATTATAACAAGTAGATCTAGGGCCGGATTGTGTGCTTAAGATAGATCTTAAGAAAGGACATTCTTAAGACCCTTAAATGCAATTCCTAAATATTTTCTTAGTAAAAGTCTAATTTCTTACAAATATATTACATTTTCCTACTTAAGAATTTCTCAAAATACGGCCTGAATTAATTCTAGTTAATACAATTTAGGCTTACTGCCTTGAGGCTAGGAGGCAACCCAAAGTGCTTCCATCTACAAAACTATTGTGGAAAAACTATTTAGGGCAACTAGGGCAAAGATTTTAACATTGGTTGCTGTTGGTAAGTATAACATTTGCTAGCTTATTTTCAACAGAGGTAGACCGAGGCCTACTTGTCCCTACACCGAATAAAGCTTTACAGACAGACACTTTGCATTCTTAATATAAGATAGGATAGGATTTCAGTTAACGAAAATGTTTCCTCTCACCTAGTTTTTGTCATTTCATTAGTTGTGTTGAAGGATATTAACCGTGTTGTATTTACCTGTAGGCGTGAACCTGCTGGTGGGCACAGAGAGCGGCCTGATGCTGCTGGACCGCAGCGGGCAGGGGAAGGTCTACCCTCTGATCAGCCGCCGCCGCTTCCAACAGATGGATGTCCTGGAGGGACTCAACGTCCTGGTCACCATATCAGGTACACAAAGGCAAACACACACACACACACACACACACACACACACACACAAAGTCCAATACCATGCATCCCTTAAACTAAATGAATGTTTTTGGACAATCCCTAACTTGGTTAACAGGTTAACCACACAGAAATTACCGGTACTCACAAAGACCAGTGAGCAGACTAATTAATTGGTTGATTAATTGATGTCCCTATCAATTCCATTTGGCTGGAATTATTTACAATCTGGCCGAGTTTGTTCTTTTGATTCGAGTACTTTCATAAACGGCTCCTTATTTAACTTATTATTTAACATAAAATTATTAACTTGTATCTGATTGGTTTAATTTCTTAGGTAAGAGACCTCGTATAAGCCCATTAGGGTTTCTTGTCTCTCAATCTTTTAATCCATTTGTTTCCTTTCATTTGTTCTTGATTTTACTATGTGCAAATAAATAAATGACATACATTAATTAATTATTAATGGCAGTGAATCTATGGGAGGGAGGGCTATAGCGACGCCTAGTGGTTACATAGCGCAATAGCACCAACCTGCAGTCAAAATTCACATGAATCCTAAAATGTTTATATGGCGGGAATTGCCCCCAGTAAATGTTTAGAGCTTTTGTACACATTCACATCCTTAGAAACACACACACACACGCGCACACACGCACGCACGCACACACACACACACACACACACACACACACACACACACAATAATAATAATGTAGTTACTGTGGTTTCACTTCTGTTTATCTGCTGCTTGCTGTGTCACCTCACACCAATCATGTCAGAACTTCCCGAAGATGTGACAATGCTCAGAAGCTTATCTGACCTGGAATGCTCTGCTCTCCCAAGGAGCTAGCTAGTCCATCAGCCACTCAATAAGACCAGAATGAGCTCCCTGAGTTTCTGCCCAGGTGCATATGGCTGTATGGTGCACTTACTAATTGTCATTCTTTCATTCAAAATCCAATGCATACAGTATAACATTCCTAAATTCTTAATACACAAAATGTAGAACTCTGGACTGAAAATTTAAAAAATATATTTTATTTTGTGTGTGTGGGGGGGGGGGGGGGGGGGGGGGGTGCACACCTGAAAAAAATATTTACCCACCTGAAAGATAGGCTATTATATTCACAGTCAGGATATTTCATTACATTATTGGCCAAGTCACTTTTGAAGCGTTTTCTGAAAATTGCGCCCAAAAAAAACACCTTTACGCTTGGAAAATCATAAAAGTGGTCCCCATTTGTGAAGATGATCTCGCTGAACACAAACTTCGCAGTTTCAAAAACTTTTTCTTAACCACAGATCATGCATTTAACCAAAATCCGCATCCAAAAATCCCATTGACTTTTACACGTAAGAGCCGGAAGTGCATCCAGGTCTTCCGGACTTATTCCTGCGCTGCTCTATTCTCAGACTGAGAGTAAATGCACATCCTCTTTCTCAATGTTACACACACACACACACACACACACACACACACACACACACACACACACACACACACACACGAGTGTCCCAACAGACGTCTGGCTCTGAGCGGATGTTGTGTAACCATCCTACCCTCCTCCGGGGGCAGCCACGTCACATGTGTGTACAACATCCAGCGCCGCACTGAGCTCTTTCCATGACTGGAGGAAGGCTGCGTCATTCAGCTGCAGTATACAGTGATGCGCTATTAAAACAGAAAAATGCCCGTCACGGAAAATTGCAAGAAGCCGAACCGTGATGCAAAGGAAAGTTAGCAATTTTGTTTTCAAAATCTGAATTACGAATGATTATGACTGGGGGCGGGGATCCCCTTTTTATGTATTTTCCCCCAAATCTCTTGATTGAAGTAAAATAGAGCTGCAATGATTAATCGATTAGTCGATAGACAGAAAACTAATCGACAACTATTTTGATAATCGATTAATCGTTTTGAGTACAATTTTAAGAGAAAAGGTCAAATGATCTGATTCCTTAAATGTGAATATTTTCTGGTTTCTTTACTCCTGTATGACAGTAAACTGGATATTTGAATCTTTGAGTTGTGGACAAAACAAGACATTTGAGGGCATCATCTTGGGCTTTGGGAAACACTCATCGTCATTTGCTACCATTTTCTGATATTTTATAGACCAAACAACTACCGTAATCGATTAATCGAGAAAATAATCGACAGATTAATCGATTATGAAAATAATCGTTAGTTGCAGCCCTAAAGTAAAATAAGTTTAGCAATAAGGCATGGCAAGATGTTTGTAATATAGGCCCCAATACTGTATCCTCCCACCACCCCATCACCCCACCCCAGCCCCCATGTTGGTCCCCTTTTATTTCTGAGGGGGGGAAACAGAAGTGCTAACCATAACCAGTGTGACTGCAGGTTTCTGTGAATACAATTTGACACTTTTTAAGACCTTATTAATGCAAATCCAGGTACGATTTAAAACCAGTTTCACCCCAAATAAGCCTGAAGCATTAAAAACTAAAACTGTGAATTAAACCGTAAATTACTATTATAAATCAAAACAAGAGTCCGACCGATACTGGATTTTTGAGGCCGATGCCGATACCGATATTAGGGAGTAAAAAAATTCCGATACCGATAATATTGGCTGATATTCTTTCTTTTTTTCTTATCAAATGTTTATCCCCCATTAGTGCTAATCCCCCATTAGTGCTAATTTTTTATTTATTTATCCTGGTTGCTGCTCCACCCTCTGCCGATCTGGGGAGAGCCGAAAACTGGCTCCATGCTTCCACATGGGCAGTTAGCCAGCCGCTTCTTTTCACCTGACAGGGGAAGCTTCACCGGTAGGACATAGCACGTGGGAGGATCACACTATTCCAACGAGTTCCCCTCCCTCCGAACAGGCGCCCTTAACGACCAGAGGAGGCACCACATCAGCAACCCTCAAATATCAAACACTTGACAAAGATATGATTGAGTTGACATGAATTGAAATATGTAATGTAGGCAGGATATTTTACAGCTTATTAATAAACTCAATGCAATGAAACAGTAAACTTAACTGGGAATTTAATAATTATAAATAAGTAGAAATACAAAAACACAATAGAACAAATAGTTAAGAAAAAATATCAAATATACACAACATGCTGTCCATGCTGTCTATAACTTATATATATACAGTATATATATATATATATATATATATATATATATATATATATATATATATATATATATATATAAAAAAAAAAGAATCGGCGCCAAATATTACCGATAGCCTACCGATATATCGGTAATCGCCAATATCGGCGAACCAATATATCGGTCGGGCTCTAATCAAAACTAGTTACCAGACCATTCTTCTTGTTCCCTCCCCCCTTTTCTCTTGGTTCAGTCGTGAAGCAAGTATGCAGTGAAAAGTGCATCTATAATGACTACATCTGAATTCAACGTTGGCCATTTGTTCTTGTTCCCGTCACTGATGCGGCAAAGAACAGGATGCACTCAAAAATACGGTAAACAAGATTAGAGAATAAAAACAGATTTTAATCAATCCAGAGGTTCTACTGGCTAGAAAGAATGATGGCTATGTTGATAGATCTACTGTAAAATGTATACGTATTCTCTAAGGGTTAGGGTAATGATAAATTAACTCACCAAGCAAACACCTGAAACTGAACTGCTTTTATATATTTTATTTTTCATTTTTTATATGCAATAAAGACACACAAGAACAAAGCAAAAACAAAAAAAGACACAAGCTCAGTCACAGGAAAGGAAAAGCAAGAAAAAGCATACGCATATCAACATTACAACATCATGGTGAGGTGCTACCACGATATATAGAATCTAGTGTGAGGAGTCAACGAGAGATCAGTTGGGTGAGTTACCCGTTGCCCCTAACCTCGTCCAAGTAGGCCATAAATGGGTCTCAGATGGTAGAAAACTTCCTAAGTGAATTGGTCCTCAGGAACCTGAGTCTCTCCATATGTATAACTGAAACCATGTCTGATAGCCATAGCTGAAAAGAAGGTGGGGAGGGGGACTTCCAATCCCTTAGGATGAGTCTCTTGGCGACGGTCGTCCCCTGCGTCAGAGACTGCTGCACAGCAGTAGGAAGGAGCAGAGAAGATTCAGAGCAGCCGAAGATGGCAAGAAGATGGCAAGAAGGGTTACTTTATAGATCTTGGAGTACCAATCAAATATTTTGGACCAAAATGTAGATAATAAAGGGCAAAACCAAAAGGCATGGGACAATGTACCCTCTAACACTTGACACCTATCACAAAGTGGTGAGACCGAGGGGTAGATCTTGTGCAACTTAGACTTCGAATAATGAAGACGGTGAGGGACTTTAAATTGGATCAGCTGGTGTCTGCTGTTGATTGAGCAGAGTTGGACCACAGATAGACTCCTGTCCCATATCATTTCTGACTGAGCTGCTTTTAGGGAAGCTTTGTCAGAGTGCATCTTATTTACATGTGTATACTGCATACACAAGCAGCTAATATGGATTTGTCTGGGGGGATTTGAGGCTGTTGACAAAGTTGGCTTTGTAATGTTCATGACAATGAATGCAGGATTCAGGAGAGGGTTTGAGGGGAAACATCTCATTCATGGTGAAAACTTGGATTTCACAAAGGAAACATTTGGTGAAAAATGAGCACTGACGGGTGACTGTTTCCGACTTTTTCTCCTCATTTATGATTATCTCTCTCTCTCTGTGTCTGTTCCTCCGTGACAGGTAAGAAGAACAAGCTGCGTGTCTACTACCTGTCCTGGCTGAGGAACAAGATCCTCCACAACGACCCGGAGGTGGAGAAGAAGCAAGGCTGGACCACTGTGGGAGACCTGGAGGGCTGCGTCCACTACAACGTCGGTATGTATCAGTCCTACTTTATGTATTTCACCTTTATCTAAAGAGCATGGTGCAGGTTGGAGACCGCATTGCATTAATATGTGGGAGGTGTGTGTGTGTGTGTGTGTGTGTGTGTGTGTGTGTGTGTGTGTGTGTGCGTGTGCGTGTGCGTGCATGCGTGTGTGCGTGCGCGTGTGCTGCAGTTAGCCTGGTAAACCAGCTGGTCACGTGAACTCACATTTCATTTCGTTCTACCAGACCGTCTGGCCTCCAGCCCTGGGAGGGTGTTTTCAGAAATTACAAAAGCGCTCTAGCCAATCAACGACCCGCCTCGTAGTTGACATCGTAACCGGCCAATCAGTTCGTCAAGTTTAAACAGCCATAAAGTGCAGTTATTGCAGAAATAGACTCAATAACAACAATTAAACAAGTACAGGAGTATGCGTCAGTGGAGTTGCTCGGCGGAAAATATGTTTTCGCTGTTCTCAAGAGTGGATTTGGGTTTGACTGGATCCAACGCTGATTGGCTGAAGGAGTTGTCTGTCAAGGCAAGTACACCCGCCCAACTCCTGCCCACTGCAAACACTGGGTGAAAGCTTGAGATGGGGATGGAAAGCACTGGGTTAAGAAACAGTGCGGTAGCGACATCCTAGATGGCATGAAGCTACAGTGCCATGTCTGTCATTGAAAATGCACAGAAAGCACACGCTGTACCAGCACTGAAAGTACAGGCCTGTCAATATTCAATCATATTTCTGAAAAGCCCTCAGTGTCCCAATTCTCCCAATGTCTGTGAGAGAGACCTGCTGACGCATCTGGTTGAATTTGACTCTGCATCAGAAACAGCTGGGGAATCTCAGTAGAAAGTATGTGGATAATACCAATGATCATTGATCAGTCTACATTGATCATACAAGTGGATGCTTCCAATTAATCGCCAGGACACTAATGATTAATCAGGACAATTAGCATTAATCAGGCATTTATATGTTGTTAAGAAGGGTTTTTTGGGGGTCTGAGAGAAGCTCAACATGCTGCCAATTGACATGGTGATAACTTTAATTATAACTTATTATATTTATATAATTTATATAATTTTATATTTTGTCTTATTTTATTGTATTTTATTTGCTTGTTCTGTGTATTGGTCTCTGTTGATGTAACCTGTCTGTTCCCCTGATGTGCTGCACTGGTGGTGAAAAAGTGCTCTATAAATAAAGTTGTGATTTTGGATTTTGAATATATTAGATCCAGAAAATTCCCTGGCCACAGAGGATATAAATCCTAAAATCCACCTGCTTGTTTTACCATTTTCCAACCAAAATGATTTTTCAAAGAGAATGAAAGTTTAAAAAAAAGTTACTAATGTTGGTTGATTTTCTGCCAAATCTGTCGGAATCAACAAACTACAACCAGCAGCAGCAAAAAAAAAAAAAGAAAAAAAATCCCCACCCTGACGCTAACCCTGTCACTCTGTACTCATGTTTCTGTGACTTCCCCCCCCAGTGAAATATGAAAGGATCAAGTTCTTGGTTCTGGCTCTGAAGAACTCGGTGGAGGTTTATGCCTGGGCGCCCAAGCCCTACCACAAGTTCATGGCCTTCAAGGTGAGTCTTGGCTTATCTGTCAGACGTTAAACTTCACCCACTGTCCAGCATGTCTCAATTTAGCCAGCTTACATTTACACCTGCCATTACAATCACTACCTTTACATGCACACAATATTTTCTTTTTTCTTTTCTTTTTTGCCCTTATTGGTTTGAGAACGTAAACAACCATTGAAATCATTACAACGTGACAATAATATAATTAATTGGGACGGAGAGCTAGTTAAACAGTGATGGTCAAATGTCTCATTAGCCGTTACTACAGCAAAATAACATGGAGCTGATACCACCATTCATATTGCTGACTCACCATAGGGATTGTCCTGTTTTTGAATTGCAATATTATATTAAATTATATATATATATTTTTCGAGACATCGTCCCATCCCATCACTACATTACATTACATTACATACATTACATTACATCCCATCACTACATTACATTACATTACATACATTACATTACATCCCATCACTACATTACATTACATTACATACATTACATCCCATCACTACATTACATTACATTACATACATTACATTACATCACTACATTACATTACATTACATACATTACATCCCATCACTACATTACATTACATTACATACATTACATTACATCACTACATTACATTACATTACATACATTACATCCCATCACTACATTACATTACATTACATACATTACATTACATCACTACATTACATTACATACATTACATTACATCACTACATTACATTACATTACATACATTACATTACATCCCATCACTACCGTTGGCGTTTACATAGCTTCTGTATGTGAACTGGAGATGCACATTATTGTGGACAAATGTATCTCTGAACACCTCTTCATTGTCCCGGGTGCATTTACATTTACAGCTGGATTGTATGCATCCCCCCTCTATTGAATTTACCATCCTATCACCAAGGATGTGGGGGGGGGATCAATTGTTTGAATTTTCAGAATGTAGTGTGAGGTTTTGTACTTCAAATTCATTTTAAAGCCCCTGGAAACCAAAAATAAATGTGTTTTTAGTTTGTCACAAATGTGTTATTAACCACTCAGCCAGATTTGAACGATTAAAAATCGATAAAATATCTCTCTCTCTCTCTCTCTCTCGATTGTTGACGCATTTTGTGAACGGTTTTAAAGGTGCATCGCTGTCATTTTTAACCCCTCCTCTCTCCCGCCTCTCTCCCTCCCCCTCCCCCCCCCCCCCCCCCTCCTCTCTCTCTCGCTCTGTTGTGTGTGTGTGTGTGTCCAGTCGTTTGGTGAGCTGGTGCACAAGCCTCTGCTGGTGGACCTTACAGTGGAGGAGGGTCAGAGGTTAAAGGTCATCTACGGCTCATGCTCGGGCTTCCACGCTGTGGACGTCGACTCCGGGGCCGTCTACGACATCTACCTGCCTACACACGTACTGACAACGCACACCAGCACATGCACAAACATACACACATTTTTTTACTCTGTCTTTCTAGTAGAGCTGCAATGATTAATCCATTAGTTGTCAACTATTAAATTCATCGCCAACTACTTTGATAACGACCAATCACTTTGAGTATTTTTATTTTTATTTTAGTTTGAATTCTCTGACTGCAGCTTCTTAAATGTGAATATATTTTTCTGATTTCTTTACTCTATGAGAGTAACCTGAACAAGACATTTAAGGATGTCATCTCGGGCTTTGTGAAGCACTGATCGACATTTTTCGCCACTTCCCGGCATTTTATAATGACTAATCGATTAATAGTCGAGAAAATAATCGAGAGATTAATCGACAATGAAAATAATCATTATTTGCAGCCCTACTTACTAGCCTGATCCTGTATATTAAACGGATACTGGCTGATGATTAAAGATTCAAGATATTTATTGTCACTCTGTTGCACCAGTACACACGTGTGAAATTCTTATGCTGTGGGCTCCATTGCAAGACGTAGTGCAAGTACAGTAGCTACATACAGTAGCCACAACAGTAATACAGTATGTAGTATGTCAATAAGACAAACAGTGGGGGGGATAATAAAAAATAGCACCACTTGTCAGTGGAAGGTGCTGTCAGGGCAAGTTGTGCAGCAGCAATGTGCAAATGAAAATAGCACAGATTTATAGCATGAAGTGATTTTGAAACTGGTTTGAGTTCCTACAGTTATTCATCGTTGACTTCAGTCATATGGAAAGGTTTGTTTTTCACTTAATTTCCCTCAGCGTGCCTGCTGTAGCTGAAGAGAATCCAGATGTTGCTGTGAGATAAGATGCCAAAAGTGCATCCCTAACTTTGTGCCCCAGATGAAGACTTAATGAGCATTAGATCAATATGTGATCACAGGAGAGAAATCAGACTCCAACAGGAACAGATGTGCCAAACAATGTCAAAGTATAAGATGGATGCAAACCATATGCATTAAAAGTCAATTGTATTTAATTTGAGAATATTGAAACTGCAGCTCTGTGAACACTGAAGACAATTGGAGAGACAACAAGTGATCAATATTTGCAAAGGGTGGCGTAGTTGAGTGCAGTGGACCCTCTTCACAGGTGCAACCAACTCAATAATTAGGGCCCCAGCACTGGAACACCTAAATGGACTGGAAGTTGGAAACCCTAATTAATGTTTTGGTACACCTGTGTTTATCCTGCCTTGTAGACACAAAATGGCCACCGTGAAAAGGGTCTGTTGCCAAGCTGCGTCTGCTTGGCAACATGCGAGCTGCGTCTGCGAGCACAGGGCGAGCACGCGCAGCATGCGAGCTGCGTTTGTGAGCACAGGGCGAGCACGCGCAGCATGCGAGCTGCGTCTGCGAGCACAGGGCGAGCACGCGCAGCATGCGAGCTGCGTCTGCAAGCCCCCTTGTGGACAAACCAATGAGGCACGGTAGAAATGAGCGCTGCCAGTGAGCGGGCGAGGGCAGCGAGGGACGCTGGAAAGGAGCGTGTGCCATTTCTCCTGAAAGTGAGAAAGTCTGTCTGTGTCCCTGCAGATCCAGAGCCACATCCAGTCCCATGCCATCATCATCCTGCCCAACACGGACGGCATCGAGCTGCTGCTGTGCTACGAGGACGAGGGCGTGTACGTCAACACCTATGGACGCATCACCAAGGACGTCGTGCTGCAGTGGGGCGAGATGCCCACCTCAGTGGGTTAGTGTCTGTGTGTGTCTGTGTCTGTGTGTACATGCTTAGAGGCGCTGGGAAATTTGTCCTCTGCATTTTTCCCATCTTGGCTCGTCCTCATCTATGGTTCAGGCCAGGAGTGGTGGGCAGCTTGAGTGAAGCGCCCGGGGACCAACTTCTTCCAATCGCCGCTGGTCAGACGACGATCTTCTGCATGTTTTTAGTGGGCGTCCATATTGATGTGATATGGAGGAAACCCCATCTTTTTGTCTGGGTGCTTCTTGTTTTAATTTCATTGTATTGATTGTTGAAGCACTTTGTGAACCGTTTTAAAAGTGCAGAGTTGTCATTTTTAACCCCCCACCCCCCCCCCCCCCCCTCTCTCTCTCTCTCTCTCTCTCTCTCTCTCTCTCTCTCTCTGTGTGTGTGCAGCCTACATCCGTTCCAACCAGATCATGGGCTGGGGGAGAAGGCCATAGAGATCCGCTCGGTGGAGACGGGCCACCTGGACGGAGTCTTCATGCACAAGCGAGCCCAGAGACTCAAGTTCCTCTGTGAGAGAAACGGACAAGGTGAGGCCTCCATCCAGACACATCACCTACAACCTTCAAGCTAAGAAGCTGTAGGCTTCCTCCATTCGGTTTGATGTTGAGAGAAAACACCTCTGACAAACTGAAACGGGGCTTGATGGGAAATTGCATATATTTGATCTCATGCCAAACATGAGAAAATGGCTCAAACTGGTGGTGGTTGGTAAAAATTATAATTTTGAAGCCTTAACGTCCAGGATGATATTATAACATAATATACTGCAAGATTTTTGTATTTAAAAAATAGGCTGGAAGTCCAAAAATGTCAGCTTTAATTGAAGTGGGCCATAACTGTAACAATGTAACTTTTCTAGGGCGTGGCATGTTTTAAAACTCAGAGCGAATCGAATGGCTCGTTTGATCAGATCTTGTTAACCAACCTTTTCTATCGAAAAGATTCTTTCTTATAGTCTTCGTTTCTGTGAACGTTCTGGTGTGGTTTATCAAGTGTGACAAATAATCAGGATTACAATATTTTGAAAAATAATACGGACTATTATATTTGTCCAAAAAGTCAGTGACTGCTAGTCACGACTAGTGAGCACTCTCAAAAAAGGTTTCAAAAGCTATTATATTTGCCATAATCACGCAGCGCTACTATCACTATTCTCCTGAACCAGGCTCCCTATGTGGTTTTCTTCACCTAACGTTCGGCTAGCTAACCATCTGGAAACAGGACACGCAAATACACACACACTGACACACGCACACGCACACGCACACACACACACACACACACATTTCAGCACATATATGTGACACGGTCTGGTGAAAGGGGTAGTAGGCCACCGTGAAATCGCACAAATCAAGATACGTTTTTTCGTTCACATTACACGTTAAAATGTTGAAGAATGCACTCAATATAACAAACAACCATTTTAGGATCACTAAGTACTTGTTAGCAATTAAATTAAATTTTAATTTAATGAATTTGTTAGCAAACTAAGCTTGTTTCATGGCAAACACAGCATGTTCACCAACTTTCAACTTTCTCTGAATGTAGCGTTTTGGAGTACGAATGTTCAAATAAGCACATCTTCAACTATTTTCAGATTTCAATGTTTGACATCATTTGAGAGCTTACAATCTACAGTTTCATAATCTGTTAAAAAAGAAAGGAAGATGAGCTTGGCCTGCTTGTTACTCAAACTCCCGTCCCTCTCACATGCGCTCCTTGTCACAGCTGGTAAACACACTCCAGCCAGTTCAGTGGAAGTGTGTAGTGTAGTGTAGTGTAGTGTGTAGTGGCTTCTCTTTGTCTTCACACTGTGGAGCAGATTGGACTGGAGAAGCAGAAGTGGAGAGTCATTGGTGGCTTTCCTTCTGCTGTAGTTATGGGAAGTGACATGGGCAATATGCCAACAGATCTGGGAATGCCAACAGAGTTCCGGCTACAGCAGCTTGTGTCACTCTTGGCATCATGTTCTGTTTTAACCAGGAAAATTTTCAAAAACTTTACTTTGCTGACTTAAGCCCCCCCCCCCCCACACACACACACACACACACACACGATCCGTGGTAAAACAGATATGCGTGCTGCCTCCTAGTCTCGCTGGCCAGCCTCCCCTCCCTCCCTACCGTGAGATGAGTCTGGCGCCGCAGGTCTCCATAACTGGGATAAACCCTCCCCTGCTCTACTCTGCTCTCCCATTGGAGCGACTGTTTTCAGTCGCTGCCGGATGTCCGCTCTCGGCTTATTACAAACTCGGTCATTGGCTCCGACCACGTCAATCAGAGTGGCTTCCGCTCCCTCCTCCCTGTGTGTCGCTGTGAATAGTGCCCTGCCGCCTCAGTGAAAACAACAACGCTAACTAGCTAGCAAGCTAACGGCAGAAACCTACACGCTAGCTCGTGGCTACACGCTGAAAACGGCAAGTTGGATTGTTGGAAACTATTTTCCAAGGGCACTGCCGCTAAGCGCCGCCCATCGCTATCCCACTATGGAGACCTGCGGCGCCAGACTCCTCGGACGGTAGGGAAGGAGGGGCGGCTGGCCAGCGACACTAGCTGCCTCCCAACTAAGCGGCAGTGCTACCCTTGGCGTCGCGCACCGCTCAAATTTGCCACACATTTCAAATAGTTTAAACTTTGACCTACTTACCGCTGACCTCTCTCTGCTCTGGGAAGAGAAGATCGCAGATCATGTGAATAGTGGAGCGGCTAAGTGCTTATTTTCATCAGAATCTTTCAGTTGACGATACAAGCGTGAAAATTGGCATGAGCAGTCTCCATGGGTCACTTGTAGGGGTGTCACGATACACTCAGTTCACGATACGATACGTATCACGATACTGGGTTCACGATAACGATACGATACGATACGATTTTAACAATATTTTTTTAAACTTGAATAATGACAATATATGACTGGAAAAGTAGTATTTTATTTGAAATGCACAAATACAAAACATGCTGTTGTGGGAAATTGTTATTACAATAACAACTAGAAAAAACATGAGATTGGAGATAAGGCTTATCTTGAAATAGAATGGGTTACACCGTCACTTAGATTTACTTTGAACTAAAAGGTTTCTCAGCAGTATAAATTCTCATTATGCATCTTCAGTTTTTCTTCAAACTCAAACAACAAGACTTTTCTTAGTCTATTTTTTATGCATCTTCAGTTTTTCCTGTCAAGTAAACAGTTTTGCCAGAAACTCAATTGAATGGTTTCTCTCCTGTATAACTTCTCATGTGTCTCTTCAGAGACTTGTTCAACTGAACTACTTTCCACACATTGAACTTCAACAAACAAAGACGTTTCTTTGTCTACTTTTGGGGGGGGGGGGGGGGGGGGGGGGGGGGGAAAGTTTTTTTTTTTTTTTTTTTTTTTTCACGATATGAGATTTCATCTCAACGATACATATCGTGACGTTTTACTATCGCGAAATTTCGTGGGACGATATATTGTGACACCCCTAGTCACTTGACAAGAAAATTGCCCGAGCCAATTGAAATTTCAAGATGGCGGGCATCTTTCAAGATGGCCGACACCTTAGTGGAGCAGTTAAGTGATATAATGGTTTATTTGGTGGTAGAAGCATGAAAATTGGCATGAGCAGTCTCTGTGGGTCACTTGACAAGAAGCCACCCACAGCCACTTGAAATTTCAAGATGGCGGCCATTTTTCAAGATTGCCACCATCTAAATGGAGCAGTTAAGCAATATGATTGTTTAGTTAGTGACACAAGCATGCAAATTGGTATGAGCAGTCTCTAAGGGTTGCTTGACAAGAAAACACTCAGCCACTTGAAATTTCAATTTTCAAGATGGCCGCCCCCTGGATCCTCAAAAGATCAATTATCTCATAGAAATGTATTGGGGTTTTTTCAAGGACGATTTGGTGTAATTTTATTTTATATGATTTAAATTATGCTAAATAATTACATTTTGGAACATTTCGTGCAATGGTACCATAACCAGTTTGATCGTGCTCTATATTGACGAAACTCAGCTGAATGAGCTTTTCCTTGGTTTCCTGCTGACAAATGAAACATCTGTCCCAGTTGGTTTTCTCAACTGATATGATGGCTTCTGCCATGTCTGCAGCAATTGCATAGGCAGAGGCCGAGGGTTTATCCTTTTACCACCTTTAAGCACTTTGATGTATGGGATACAACTAAGTTCATGCCTTAGCCCTACACTTAGTCCGATCGTTCATCCAATGTCATTTATATCCCGTGCGATCTGTACACCATCCGGTTAACTAAAACCCCATTAACCTTGGCTCGGCTCTCCCGCGCTGACACAACCTGTCAATTCAGGTGCGGGTATCTAAATGTTTTGGGGTAAATTAGACAGTATTTGGGATACTAACTTTCAATTAGCTGACATTGAACCCCATTCTGAGTTTAACAGCAGTGATATATCACCAGTGTGCCCTGGTAGTGCAGATATTCACTCTTGTCTAATCTATCTATCTATCTATGATCAACACAACTGTATTTTGATGCGTTAAAAATTGTATTTAGCATAATCTAAATCATATAAAATAAAATTACACCAAATCGTCCTTGAAAAAACCCCAATACATTTCTATGAGATAATTGATCTTTTGAGGATCCAGGGGGCGGCCATCTTGAAAATTGAAATTTCAAGTGGCTGAGAGTGTTCTCTTGTCAAGCAACCCTTAGAGACTGCTCATACCAATTTGCATGCTTGTGTCACTAACTAAACAATCATATTGCTTAACTGCTCCATTTAGATGGTGGGAATCTTGAAAAATGGCCGCCATCTTGAAATTTCAAGTGGCTGTGGGTGGCTTCTTGTCAAGTGACCCACAGAGACTGCTCATGCCAATTTTCATGCTTCTACCACCAAATAAACCATTATATCACTTACTCCACTAAGGTGTCGGCCATCTTGAAAAAATGCCCGCCATCTTGAAATTTCAATTGGCTCGGGCAATTTTCTTATCAAGTGACCCATGGAGACTGCTCATGCCAATTTTCACGCTTGTATCACAAATTGAAAGATTATAGCACTTAGCCGCTCCACTAAAGGCAGCTTCACAGGCATGGGAGATCATGGGACGATATATCGAAATTCAGTACATTGCAAGTAAAAATGTGACAATCCTGTGTGTGTGTGTGTGTGTGTGTGTGTGTGTGTGTGTGTGTGTGTGTGTGTGTGTGTGTGTGTGTGTGTGTGTGTGTGTGTGTGTGTGTGTGTGTGTCCTCAGGTGTTCTTTGCCTCGGTGCGGTCCGGAGGGTCCAGCCAGGTCTACTTCATGACTCTGGGCCGAACCAACCTGCTCAGCTGGTAGAGCTCCCCTCTCAACCCCCCCCCCCCCCCGCCCCTCACACCTCCTCCCCCTCCTCGCTAACACTGGATCCCAGAACCCATTGTCCACGTCGGGGAGGACCACCCCCCTCCCAACAGAACACAACAAAAACAACGACGAAGCTGAATTCCCCTTGCCGCCTGCAACCCAACGAGTCACATAGTAGTCGCCCCCCTTTTTGGCCTGCCAAATACCAGACACGACGCCATAGCCAAATACCAGACACGACGCCAAATGCCAGACCCGACGCCATAACCAACTTCAAGCATAGACTGCATAAATATATGGACGTAGCCACCATGACGTCACCCATCTGTTTGTGGACTCCTGTTTTGAAGCCTCCAGTTTGGAACTTTGACCGTCGCCATCTTCTTTTTTTGGAGCCAGAAGCAGCTAGTGCGAGACCAGGGCTTTCCCACTGAGCCGCAGCGCTTCCTGCTATTGGTCCGTGATCGGCGAGCTCCGCGATCACTGATCACGCCCCAAATCATAGTCTGCTTTATCGTCTATTTTACTTTTAAATGGGACCATACTTTACTAAATGAACTTCATGCTGTAGTGAAGAAGACTTGAAACTAGCGATTGAGATCATAAACTCATTAGGAAAGTGTTTACTGAGGTCATAAATCAAGTGAGAACTAGGGTCATTTTCCCATTGACTTCCATACAATCAAGACTTATTTTTGAAGCCAGTGGAGTTGCCCCCTTCTGGCCATTAGAAAGAATGCAGGTTTAAGGCACTTTCGCATCGGCTTCATTTTTCAGCTGCGGAGGTTTGCCCCTTGAATTCAACATAGTTAAATCGAGCGATCTGGAAAAATAAAAAAAGTAAATGTGAATTGAAGAAAAACTGGGAAAGGCGTTTTGTTTTGCCTCCTTTCCGTTTTCTTGGTGCTCGTCAAGATTGCGATGGGGTGGACTTTGTACCTCTGCTGCCTCTTCTGACTACTACTAGTACTACTATTGCTACTGCTCCTTTCTGCAGCTCTGCATCTTTTAAGAGCCCCGCCCCCTCTTTGCATCTTCTTATAGAGAGCCAAAGCCACGCCCTCTTCCAGGTTAGGCATACGAACCAAGGGCTTTCATCCGCCAATTATTTTTCCATAGACATTCATTTCGTAAAATGCTTATTAAAAATAGTTTTACGTACTTGGTCAAACCAAGTGACTCCGCTATATATAGAATCAGGAGAGACCATAGAACATTTCACTCGGACCAAAACTAAACTTGTTTTGGTCCGGATTAAATGTTCTAATCTATGGTCTCTGCTAATTCTAAATATAGCTGAATAATTGGTTCGAACAAGTATACGGTAACTATTTTTCTAGGCATTTTACGAAACGTCTATGGAAAGATAAATGGCGGATGAAATCCTTGGTTTGTATGCCTAACCCGGGAGTGGGTGTGACTTTGGCTCTCTATCGGGGCCTGGTGGGGTGGGAGAGTCTATGGTATTAATGCTACAGTCCTGTAAACGTATGTAAACGTCTTTCTGTTTGGTTCCCATGACGGCTGGGTGGCTCGGTGTCGTCGCGGCAACAAGCGGGTGGTGGGAGGGGCCTTTAATTTATTTCGTTTTGTTTTTTGTTTTTCTTCCTCGAGGTTTTTACCGTCAGTCTGGTAGCACGTAGACGGGACTCGGCGGGGAGCGCGTGTGTGTTGTCCAAGTGTTGTGTTGTTAGGACGGGCGCTTTAAAAATGAAAGAAGAAGAAAAGGTGAATCAATGTGACGGAGAGAAAGAGAGAGATGTATTGAAGCAGATGGATTTGAGAATAGTATTTTTTATTATTATTATTATTATTAATCCCTAAAGATAAGTGTAATTATGTGGAGTTAAAACATGTATTTTACCTTGTTTTTAAAGATGTACACACACATTCACACACGGTTTGCTTGCTTTTACTCCCAAAATGCACGGAACCCGTGAACGTCGACAGCGATGTAGTGACGCGAGCGCAATCCGGAAAACTATGGTGTCTATGTAGAATAAACGTTCCTTTAATCTCCCGGGTTAGTGTCGGCGGTCATGTTTGTCTGTCCCCTGCTGGTCAAACATGGCCACCTGAACTTCGACTCGGCTCGAGGAACTAGTACTGCTGTGAATAGTCGGATATAACAGGAAAATAAATAAATAAATAAAACTCAGAAGAAGAAAACGGAGCGATAATGTACAGGAGATGGTAATTGACGATGTGAGTGTTCGTGGGCAGCAGGTGTATCGCACCAGTCAGATAGTGACAAATAAAGATGGTCATGGACTTTTCTCATTTCGTTATTCCGACTCGTTTTCATTTCTCAGCTGTATCATTTTTACGAATGCAATGCACTAAGTGTCAAGAATGTAGAAAGACTTATACTGTGTGGTGGTCCAAGGCATGAGATGACTTTTCTTTTCTTTTGCTGTATCTTGTCACAAGTGGTCCGTTCTAGATGTTGAATTTCAAGTGAATCCCGCAGCAGCAGGGCCTCTATGGTGGATTTCTTTTCCCAGGCGGCCATTTTTGTCAACTCTGTCAAAGGTTTCCAGACGTTTCCACTCTTTTTTTCTTTTTTTTTGAGGGGGGAAGGGTGAGTGAAACCCGCTTGAGTCCGACATGCGAACACGTGTCTCAGGGCTCAGGCTCGATCTCCAGAGCGCCCTGCTCAACTTTTCCTTTTGTGAAGAAAGTGAAGACGCAAAAACCCACTTTTTCGGGCAGGAATCAGTTTATTTTAGTTTTTTGTTTTTTCTCCCCCTGCGGTTTACGTAGTCTGTATTATGTGAAAGACTGATCAATGAACCGCAGCATAGTTTTCCCCCAGGCCCCCTGCTGAGCTGGACTTCCCCCCCACGTCCCACGAAAACACATACAGACAACCTTGTTCAGTGGAAAGAGCAAAATGTCCAAACACCTGCTCGCCGGGTCACACACAACGTTTATAACACGTGCTCATTGGGTCACACACAACGTTTATAACACGTGCTCATTGGGTCACACACAACGTTTATAACACGTGCTCATTGGGTCACACACACACGTTTACCTCGGGTGTGTTTTCGCCCCCGGCCAACACAATCACACATCAGTGGCGTTTGGGCGTGTGAAAAGGCCCCTGCCAGACTGTCTGGACCCCCACAGGTGTAACGCTTAATATTGATATTCTTAATGGGGGGGGGGGGAAGGACAACGGTCTCTAATATCCAATTTGAAAAAGCAGTCGCATGCCGACTTCCAATGGAAAAAGTGCCAAGAAGGCCGCATTTAAAACATGTAAACCTATTGTTATGAAAACCACTACTTGGAAATACTTTTTTTTTTTTTTTTTTTAGATCTCACTTGAAGCGTTGTGTATTCCTAAGTTTTAGAGCTAGTTGAGAAGCTTAACGATTTCTGTAAGTCGTTTCTGTAAGTCTATGTACTCGTAAATATGCGACTGCAGTGGTTTAATATTATAACGCTCACCTTAGGTGGAGAAATTGTTTACAGAGATAATGTTTTGTTACACTAATGTGCATCACGATATTTATGTTTTATGCATAAGCGTCTTGGTTCTTTATTTTTTTGATTTTTTTTTTGCTGTTTGAGCTCATTTTGTATTGGATATTATTTTATTTTTTTCCATCTCCCCTCCCAACAAAATAACCTACTCTCAAACAATAAAGAACACGCGTGTTGTTCATTTCAGGTAATCACAAAGCGTTGCTTCCACATGGAAACGCTGCAGTGACGTTCCCTGCAGGCCGGACGTGTTTCTGCCATGCTACTCTAACTCATGTCTCTCTGTGTATGACAGGAACTCCTGTATTTTCCTGAAGGTTTTCTTTTCTTTGAATAAACTCTCAAAGTAATTTAAAAAAAAGTCTTCCTCTTTCTCTCAAGTGCACCATTCTGTTCATCTGACGCTTAGGGTTAGACAATGTATCGATATATTGATACGAGACTAGATATCGTCTTAGATTTTGGATGTCGTGATAATGGATAACTTATGGTCTATCCTGGTTTTAAAGGCTGCATTACAGTAAAGTGATGTCATTTTCTGAGTTTACCAGACTCTTCTAGCTGTTCTATTATTAGCCATTACCACTTAGTCATATCCACATTACTGATGATTATTTATCACAAATCTCATTCTGTAAATATTTTGTGAAAGCACCAATAGTCATCCCTACAATATTGCCGTAATATCGATATCGATGTATTTGGCCAAAAATATGATATTTGGTTTTGTCCATAGTGCCCAGCCCTAGTGACGGTTGTGGTGTTGTTCCCTAAGCACACACATGCAGACATGTTGACAAGATGTGTTAATGTTGCAACACACGTTGGGTCATTGAAACACCTCCGTCAGTTCTCAGCACATTCACGCTGTGTTCAGGTCTTATTTCAACACAACTGACTGCATCATTGCAAACTTCATAATAATTAGTAAATTTCCAGATTTGCATGGAAACTGCCATTAAAGTAGCCGGTTTTGTTTTCATATTCACACATTCTACCAAACCAGCTAAATGAGTCGTGGGCACATATCCAACACGCATTTATTTTCTTAAAGGAACACGCCGAATATCAACCAGTTTTGTATAATTACAAAATCAGTAGAAAACCGTCAACAGTTTTGCAGTCGTTCATTTAGTTTGACAGTTATTGAGAGCTGATTTGAGATAAGTTGTGGACAAGTGATGTGCAGTGCAAGTGCATGAATTACATCACTGGTCAATTAAGTCAATCATGAATCATGTCAAGCTGAAATATAGCCTAGAAGTTTCTCTCTGATGTTGGCTCAGTGAGTCAGCTCAGAGGAAATGTGACCAAACTCCTGCTTATGCTGCCAAATAAACCTTCAATACACTCTTCTCCCCCAGCGCTGTGGTGTGTGTCTGTGTCAGATCCATCCAGCGCTGTGGTGTGTGTCTGTGTCAGATCCATCCATGAATGTGTGTGGGTGTGAAAAGGAGAAGTCATGAAGAATGTAATGTTCTGAGGCTGTCGTGTAAGGAGGCTCGTCTGTCCTCTGGTCTGTCACACATCTCTGAGCTCTTCACTACAGCTGCTGTAGTCTATTCAATTCAATATAGTGTTTGTGTTGAACAGTTCTCTGTTTTATAATCTTATTATAATTCGAGAAGCGCGTGCGTGTGTGTGTGTGTGTGTGTGTGTGTGTGTGTGTGTAGAACTTTGGCTGGCTACGGCTATGCCGTTTTGCGTGCGATCGGGCTGAAATTTATAGAATAGAGTTTACCACCTTTTTAGGCTGTGATGAATCTAGGACAAATTATGAATTATGAGTTAATTGAAATATTAATTCATTATTAGGCTCTATAAACGTGTCTTCATAGTATCTAACTCAGGGGTGTCAACCATATGGCTCGGGGGCCAGAACTGGCCGTCCAAAGGGTCCAGTCCGGCCCACACAGGATGACTTTGCAAAGTGTGAAAATGGCTTCAAAATAATTTTTCAAGCTCAGGATTTGACACCTAAAAATGATTGTACCAGGTTTCATGAGCGAGTTACAAGATGAAGTAGCCTATTCATGTTTTCTGTATGCATCACTAAATCACTCAACTCTTTTCATTACCCTTGAATATAGAGGAGAATTGCACAGTTGCCGTCAATTGTAATGCACACAGACAGTGGATTTGATGGATCTCCTACGCGCAAAAACATTGTCTGAGAATATACTTTAGGGGGCATTCCCCTGCAAGAAATTAAACCATACTTTGCACATAGGTCCAGTCCCATATGTCAAGTTCCTCAACAGGAATTGGCCTGGATGGTGGCGCTACAGCAACTGTTTGAAAAATCAGAACAAATCAGTCGTGCGTGCTACGGCTTTCACCAAAATGTAGGTCCAAGTAAGCAGATATGTTTTGAGCGGTCAGGGATGATGAAATACATCATTCATGCTGTTTTTCTCAAAAACTGTCAAACTAATTAAACCGATGTCATATCTAGATGAATAACAGTTCTTGAAGTTAATTGGGAGTGTGCTGCAGCAGGGTCTGGTGCCACAAAAACTGCCACTGACTTGTGTGTCCAGCAGGTCTCCGGTCCTGAACAGGATCTCAGAGAAATGAGGTGATCTGGGGAATTCCCAGAACATGCAACAGCCTCTTCCTTTTACTCGATGAACGGTACGTCCTGCACTCTGTCTTTGCAATGTCCCAGCACCTTTTAACCTGCAGGAGTTGAAGCTGCCAGTAAGTCATCGCATATTTTGTGAATTTCTAGCTCATTTTGCATCAGACATTTATCTCCGACTCCCATCCCCAACACAGAGAAAACAAGATAACCGACAATAACAGAGGCTCCGACGTCATCCACTGTTCTTGTTTCTCATGTTCCTATCAGCCGAAGTGAAAGTTCATGTTGTCCTCTTTCTGTTGAGCAAATGCCATGTTCAGATTTCATCATCGCCAGCCTCTCATGTGGAAAATATGCAAGGTTTACATTGTTGAGAAACACGGCTTTCAACCAACATCAGAAAATAAATGTGACGTTCACAGAAAGGTACAGAAGACATCATCTTTTTTTATTTTTCATGGAGTTGGAAGTTGGACTGGAGTTTTCCAGGGAGACTCCCGGAGTGGGAAGACCATTCCACCACTGGGGAAACGAGGATTGTAGACCATCTGTTCACCACTGTATGTTTATTAGGACTTTTCTTTGACCCATCACCCTGAAACACACACATTTCACCAGAGAATTCACAGTCAGTCAGTGCTATAAACCGCTGAAGCAGATAGAGTAAAGGGTTAAGTGTCTTTCTTCAGTTGCATTCAACTCCATCAGTTCAGTTGGCTTGTCCAGGTGAGAACAATGACCTTTGAACTCTAGTGGCCGCACCACTCATCTCAGTCCTCTCCACTTGTAATTGGTCAGTTTGAACCTAAATGAACCAAATACCTACCGGTATAAAATTGCAACAAATGTAAACTTTTCCACTCTGGTTCAGATCAAAGAAAACATTTGGATTTGACCTTCTAGTTATGGGATGGTTTCCCTGACAACCAGCTGTGTGCACAACTGAAGATAACTCATATCATCAGCATGTACTGAAAAATGCCCAGTCAATCAATCAGAAGTCAGACAAAGCTTTTTTTAATCCTTTATTTGCTGCAACAACCTGCTAAATCCCTTCTTCCCAGACATTCTGCGCTGGGCCAATTGAAATGTAAATGACTCATACAAGTCAATGGAGCTGTTCTTTAGTGTGTTTCTCTCCAGCCTGACCTGCTGCACCTTGCTCACAGTGCATGTTGAATACACTGTCATTCCTGTTTCATGTCTATTCTTTGACGTCTTTACTGTTCTCTTTGTGCTTCTGTGGTGAGGTTTGCTGCAACAAATGGTCCAGATCCCTCATCCTCTCTGTGTGGAGAGAGTGTTCCTCAGCCACTGTCTGTCCAGATCCCTCGTCCTCTCTGTGTGAAGATAGTGTTCCTCAGCCACTGTCTGTCCAGATCCCTCATCCTCTCTGTGTGGAGATAGTGTTCCTCAGCCACTGTCTGTCCAGGTCCCTCGTCCTCTCTGTATGGAGAGTGTTCCTCAGCCACTGTCTGTCCAGCTCCCTCGTCCTCTCTGTGTGGAGATAGTGTTCCTCAGCCACTGTCTGTCCAGGTCCCTCATCCTCTCTGTGTGGAGAGTGTTCCTCAGCCACTGTCTGTCCAGCTCCCTCGTCCTCTCTGTGTGGAGATAGTGTTCCTCAGCCACTGTCTGTCCAGGTCCCTCATCCTCTCTGTGTGGAGAGTGTTCCTCAGCCACTGTCTGTCCAGCTCCCTCGTCCTCTCTGTGTGGAGAGTGTTCCTCAGCCACTGTCTGTCCAGCTCCCTCGTCCTCTCTCCTCAGCCACTGCAAGGGAAAACCTTCCTACACCTTCTCTGCGCAGAATGCATGGGAATAAATGACAATATAATAGATTGGTGCGCAACACTTTATGATACAGCCCATGTTTTAGAGTGTAACTCCCCATCATTACCATGTAATGACAGAACTTATGGTGTAACTTCCTCGTATGAATCGGCACATACAAAGTAGCCTACTGGTTCCTACTGGTACTGAAGAGGATTGCCAGGGGGTTTGGTTTCCATATGACAAGTGAAGTCACCTGGCAGGTGAACGTTCACGTACTCACGTACAGAAGAACAGGGAGTGTCGTACATGAGTGCTGGCTTGTTATTCACTGGTCATGAGGAGGAAACTATAGAAGCAGTGAAGAAAGAGCAGGAACTCCACTCACTGCTCATGGTGCCAATGCTGCTGCGCCATCACACTATGTGCAGCTCAATCACATAAACAACAACAACAATGGCTGAGGTCACAGTGGCCACGTCCATATTTTTATACAGTTATAGTTGCATGATGTTTTTGTATTGGGGAAATGTTTCACGCATTGTGAGTGGCTGTAGGCTACGTCGAGCACGTGGGATTAACATGTTTTAGATTAGCTACCAAGCTATGCTACTGATGTTATCAGACATTTGGGAACATTAATAAATCTATGAATCATACAAGTCATTCAATGATCATGATTCAAGTGTACAGGGCCATTTCTCATAAATATGAGCCTAACTTTTTGAAAGTAAATGTTGTGAGAGCTTCTCAATACTTTATTTTATTTCTCACTGAGAGCTTCATCTGTAATCACAGGAGCCTGAGCACATCAGCCTGAGTAGGCTACATGCGGTAGGGCACATTTTCGCCTTCCAAATGATTATAAAAACATCTTGCCCGAGTCCTAAATGCAAAACATAACCACAGGCCCTCATATCTGTATCTCCTTGCATCGGTTTTGACAGACAACAGCTCACAATCTTATTTATGTAACTTTTCGAAGAGACTTTTATGTAGCTGGTATGATGAGTAAAACAGTCAAGCATTCAGGAATAATATCCTATGCCGGCAGGTCGCACCGCGTCCTGGGACCCCCGTCCAGGGACCCCTGTTCAGGGACCCCTGTTCAGGGACCCGCCTCCGGGTTCCCAGAGTAAAACCTGGCCATTTCCAGAATATCATGAGCAACTTCCAGCCTTGCAGTGCAGCCTCTGACAGAGGAAATGCACTTCTGCATTCCTTCTGCATACTGCTATCCATTCTATGTGCTGTTTTACATGTATGGTCAACTTGGTCAATTGTTTACTTCCTCTTATCTAACCCTAACCCTTGGGGTGTGTGTGTGTGTGTGTGTGTGTGTGTGTGTGTGTGTGTGTGTGTGTGTGTGTGTGTGTGTGTGTGTGTGTGTGTTTGTGTTTGTGTTTGTGTGTGTGTGTGTGTGTGTGTGTGTGTGTGTGTGTGTGTGTGTGTGTGTGTGTGTGTGTGTGTGTGTGTGTGTGTGTGTGTGTGTGTGTGTGCATTACATTGGGAAACCTGAGAAATTTCCATCCCGGAGGGGTGGGAACCTAGAAAAGAGAGAGCCGGCTCCCCTCAGCCTGTCACTCAGCCCACACTCTGCCTGTTGTTACAGTACCATCATCACCGTAACACCGCCATCACTGTAACACCATCATCACCGTTACACCGCCGTCACCGTTACACCGTCCAGCCCGCCGCCATTGCCTGTGAGTACTCTGCAGCACTGTGGTGTGTGTGTGTGTGTGTGTGTGTGTGTTTTCTTGTACGATATGCAAGTTTATATATATACAAACGTACAGCATGTACAGTATGTGTATTTGAACATACATGCGCGTGTGTGTACTATGTAATATGTATGTATGTATATTGTATGTAATGTATGTAGGCTATGTATGTCTTCTGTGTACCTACAGTATGTATTTGTATGCACATATATGTATGTTGGCTGTAAATAATATGCATGTACAGGCCTACATGTGCATATACTGTATGTACGAACTAGAGTTTCGTTCCACCATTTGTTTGAATCCTCCCATATTGCCTGCTGTCATGAAAGTGAAGTACATTATGAACTTCTGTAGTATTGAAGTACTGTATTGAAGCTAGGAGTTGTGTGTAAACACTTGCTTCTAAAATATTTGAGGACAGAATCATTTTTGCTTTTCAAATATAGGCTGATGAATTTTAGGTAATGCTTTTCTATAATATATATACTCATTCAACTCAAATCAACTTCAACACTATATACAGTATACATGTACAGGTACAGTGTACACATATATTTACAGTACAGTGTATACATACATATTGGGTGTCTATGTACATCTAAGGGTGTACTTGCTCTATTTGTTAATACACATGTGTATACATATGTTGATATGTTAACATGTACAAATCATTAGTGTATATATAATATAATTTATATATAAATGTAGTATACTGGGACTCGGACTGGATTATGTCTGATGTCTCCTGTACCTATAATACATAATACTGTATACAGTGTATAGTCAACTGTTTCTTTATGTATTTGCATGGATGTTTGTTTTGTCTCTAAATGTGTGTGTACTGACTGTGTGTGTGTGTGTGTGTGTGTGTGTGTGTGTGTGTGTGTGTGTGTGTGTGTGTGTGTGTGTGTGTGTGTGTGTGTGGGTGTCGCTGCTACACATTGTTGGTAATAAGCTGAATAAGGTTGAAAATGAGTTTTGCAGGTATTTTGAGATTTTGAGTGATTTGGTAACTTTCACCATAGTACATCATGGTGAATCATTATTTTCATAACAGAAAGTGAACATATTTATTTGTATGGCTTTGGTGGAATGCCACTGTAGAAAATATTATGTTGTGGAATGTTTAAAGCCATTTTTCTCACGTTTTACTTTTAGACACATAACAGATTGAAATATACTCATAACGTTTGATCTGAGAGCTATCACAGTCATTCAAAAAGTTGTATTATAGAAGAGTTTATAATTCATGGAAATGTAAAAAAAAAAAAGACAAAAAAGAAAGAAAGAAGAGAAAATGTCAAATTCCATGTGAAGGGGTTTCTGCAGGTCACCCCCCCCCCCCCCCCCCTCACACACACACACACACACACACACACTCACACACACACACACACACACACACACACACACACACACACACACACACACACACACACACACACACACACACACACACACACACACACACAGTCTTGAACCATTTCTCCTGTGTCAGAGACAAATCACTGGTTATTAATTTAATGATACAACATAAAGTAATAAAGTAGTAAAACCCATAAGAATGATGCTAAAGCCCTGAGTGCCACAGCTGAGTCAGTCTCAGCCGCGTCATGCTACTGCAGCATAATGAGTCATGTGTATGAATATTCAGTTCAAACTGTCACGCCTGCAGAGTCTATGAATGGGGTTACCCTGGGATGACTCAAAGCTCAACCAAAGATCTTACCACGAAAGTTTGCATCACTCCCAGTCTGTGTGGGTGAATGAAAGTTTCTGTATCTGATCTGATACAGAATAATAATAATCTGAGCCCACATTCAGAAAGGGAAGCAGAGTCAGGCCGTTTCCATAGAAATGATGGTGGAGGTGTTTATATTCCTGTCCTGGAGGTTCAGCTGGAAACAGGGAGAGAATACAATAGAACACAACAGTCCAATAGTATAGAATGATGTGAGAATAAAATACATTATGGATGATACAATAGAATAGATCTTGTTAATACTATGATAAAATAGATTATAGGACATTATTATAATGTAGAATAAATTTGATTTTAGATTATTAGAATAGAATTGAACTAGAATAGACTTGAATAGATTGTTAGAAAGGATTAGAATAGAACGTTAGAACAGAAAATATGATGGTCGATTGTGATAGAATAAAATACAATAGAATAATTGTGTTAGAGTAGATTGTTAGAATATGTTATAATGGAAGACATCATGTTTGAATAAAATAGATTAATAATAATAATACATGGGACTTATATAGCGCTTTTCAAGGACTCAGACGCGTTACACTACAGTGACTACTAATCACTAAGGCAACAACGATACTGCAACAAACAATGGACACATATGACACAGACACGCAGGGATAGGTGGGGGGTGGGGGGGACTTAAGAGAAGGTGGAAGAGAAGAGCTTGTTCTTGAGGTGGGATTGAAAAACTGTGATGGACTCGAGAGTCTCTGATGTCTTGGGCGGGGGAGGGAGTTCCAGAGCTTGGGAGCGGCCCTGGAGAAGGCTCTATCACTGAAATTGCAGAGGTTGGACTTGGGGGTGGAGAGAAGGCCGGTTGAGGTGGATCTGAGGGACCGGGAGGGTTGGTAGGGGAAGAGGAGGTCGGTGAGATATGGGGGTGGCGTTGATGCCATCAGGAGGAGTGAGTTGCAGTAAAGGAGGAGATGATGGTGTTGATGAGTGTTTCGGCAGCAGGATGTGCAAGGAAGGACCGGATCTTGGCAATATAGCAGGGGTGGTAGAATGAAGATTTGACAATTTGACGGATGTGGGGTTCGAGTGAAAGGGTGGGGTCAAGGATCACACCAAGGTTGCGTGCCTGGGAGGATGGGGAAACGGTGGTGCCATCGATGGTTAATGTGCGGCTGTTGAGTTTGCTGAGGGTGGATTTAGATTAGAATAGAACATGTTAAATAGGATGGACTACATCATGTAAATTTTAATTCTAGCATAGAATTGAATGGAACAGTCATTCGAATTGGTTACAATAGAATATCTTTGAATAGAACTGTCCAATATAATAGAATAAAATTGGACATGCGATTCTATTCATAGCCTATAAATCAAGTAAACTTGACTATTCTATCACGTTAGAATAATAAAAAAGAATAACATATTGAAAATATTAATGATAACACAAAATGTTTTTTCTTGAGCATTGCTTGTCAAAGGGCCAGTGATTTATGATGATGATGATGATTATTAATAATGTCATCGTCATTAGGCTGGCTCGCCTGGCTGACCTCTCACAGTAGTGACCTGTAGCCAGAGTGAGTCAGCAGTGTGGTGAGTGTGGACAGAGTGGTGTTAAGACTGAAACTGGAGGGCGTTGATTCTCATTACATCACACAATTTCTAATCTATTTAAGAGGCTCAACTAACATCCAACTAACATCCAGACCAAAGCCCGAGCTGCCTGCCTGCCTACCTACCTGAGCAAACAGTCAGCCCGAGCTGCCTGCCTGCCTACCTGAGCAAACAGTCAGAAAACTCTTGACTTTTGTTGACCACATTTATCTAAGATAACTTTGTCATTTTGTGAAGATGCCGTCATTGATATTGTTCTATTTGTTGTTGTTCTATTATGTTATGGTTCTATGTGTTATTGTTCTATTTGTTATTGTTGTATTTGTTGTTGTTCTATGTGTTTTTGTTCCATTTGTTATTGTGCTATCTGTTGTTGTTCAAATTGTTATTGTTCTATTTGTTGTTGTTGTTCGATTCTGTTATTGTTCTATTTGTTGTTGTTCTAGTGACAGTCTGTTATTGTTCTCCTCCTCCTCTTTTTCTTCCTCCTCCTCTTCTTCTTCTTCTTTAGTTTTTTATTCCGATTATTAAACCCAGTGAAATTCATTGAAGGACAGGAATGGACTGAGTTCTTGCCCTGTACCTCTATCTCTTTGCTCACCAGCAGAGCAGACTTGAGAGAATGCACTACATGGTTGTTTTGGGTGTGAGCGCTGTGTGACATCAGCGGATGTTTTATTGATGTTTTATTCATGTGTGTCCCTGCAGAGAGCCATGGTTCCCTTGGCGTTGCTATTAGCTCTGTTCTTAATCGACTGTGCCGAAGCCCGACCTCCACTGCCCGCCCTGCCTGAGAAAGGTCAGTCTGTGTGACGCTCGTTAAGAGTTTTAACCACACCAACATTCGCAGAGACATGAATGAATGAAAAAACAAGTCATTAACATTCATTTTTACGGGGACCATAGTTCCTTCTTGAGGTGCCAGTCAACTAACTTGCGCCCTGAAAACTTTTGGGGGGGGGGGGGAAGGGGGGGAGGCCTCCGCCCACTGAGGTTTAACTCAACCAATCAGATTATTTCTGCTTCCATAGCAGCTCTAGTGTTAATTTTGTCGACGAAAACGACGATGAAAACTGTTCGTCGACTACCTTTTTCCCCAAGACTAAGACAAGACTAAAATGCTCAGACTTTTAGTTTCTTTGACTAAGATGAGACTAAAATACTCAAACTTTCAGTCGACCAAAACTTGACCAAACAAAAATAGGATTAATTCCAAAAAGGAATACACATATTCAGTCTTTCCTCCAGAGTTTTCCTCCTGTGTGTGTAAAAGCCTATTCAATGGTAGAGAAACTCTTGGAGACTGCCTTGAAATTGAGAAATAATTTCATAACTTGAAGCAAATGTGCAAAGAAAATAAGGTTTCATGTCAGGTTTTTCAACATCCTCAATCCCAACTCTCAAATACTGATGAGTTTGGTCAGGACCTTTTGGCGTAATTTCTTAACGCACTGGGTACCCATTTTTCTTAATTCTTCGACACCACTGATGCCACCTGACCTTTTTTGTCATTATTCGATGCCACCAGACCATAGCCAACAACTTCTGTTATGCTTATGGTTATTCACCTTATGTAGACCCGCCCACTTGACCCACTGTGTCACATCTTCCTGTTCAAAACGCCGGCTGATTTACGTGCTCAAACTAGTCTGACTCACCTGGTCAAACCTAGTTTGACTCACATATGAGTCAGACTAGGTTTATGAGTGACAGGAAGTGTAAACACAATCAGAACTTCTGATTGTGTTTACACTTCCTGTTAGTCTCTCAAGCCAGACTGTCTCTTCTACATAAGGTGAATAGGGAACTAAAATGTAATTAAGATTAGATATATGGTTTGGTCATGATAAGAAAAATCTTCCTTAAAAATGTAAATCTGGCTTACGGTTTAAATGTACTTTGAAAACGCTGGGAATCAAACCCTAGTCTTCGGCATCGAAGGCAAATGTATAGTACAGTACGCCCGTCCCAACCAGACCACAACGCCCTTAATGGCCACCATTTTATTTCTTTGTCCCATAGTGAGTGACAAAAAAGGGGGTTTCAGTACATTAAAAAGTGAGTTTGGTTTTTCAGTCTGTTTCTCTGTGGCTGTGGTCAGGAGGGACCTCTATCGTATTAGAGGTGGATGATCTGATACTGTATATCCTCAAAGGCAGAACACGGTCTGGGTGGGTGAATACTCTTTTCTGATTGGCCATACCTTCCGCCATTGTTGTAGTCCCGAATCCTCACGCAACGTCACAACATCGAAATTCCTGAAATTCCCACGCGTAAATACGACATTGAAAGGCTTACAACTCAAAAATACGATGTATCCGAGGAGCACATGAACGCACGATTATCAGGCCGATATGTTGGTGAGATGAATGCTGAGTTGGCTGGCCTGTTCCCTGCAGACGGCTGCTTCAGGGTGTCTCCGGAGCTCGACCTGTTCAGGCTGGAGGGCGAGGCGGTGATCCTCTCCTTCCCCATGTTCCTCAGAGCCCTGGAGCTCCGCCGCATCGCCCCTCCACCCACACACTACCACATCACCTGGAGCAATGGGACGGGGGGCGTGGCCTACTGGGGCGAGGGGCGTGTTCAGCAGCGTGACAGACGGCTGTGGCTCCTCCCGGCTCAGGCCTCAGACTCAGGAGAATACACCTGCACCTACAGGTACTTCTGAGTTCAATTAATAGAATGTTATATCAGTGATGCTCTATTGATCCCGGAAGGAGAAATGTTGTCGTTTCTCTTGCCTCCCTTCACTCCTCCTTGAGGCAAAAGAGAGAAATAAATAAATAAATCTGGTGATCCATTTTCTAAATATGATCAAAATTGTTTTCTCTCCTGTGTTGATGACTTAAGTACAGGTAAAAAAAAGGTTTTGACAGGATAATCTTTCTATGTTTCATCTGAAAATATGTTATATGTATATATAATATTGTAATACCACTACACCATGTGCCACAGTCCTACATTAGAACATGGTGTAATGGTGCACTCTTGTGGCCGAAATCTGTATTACAACAACAAACACTGAAAAATGTGCCTGGAATAAATAAATAAATAAATAAATAAATAAATAAATAAATAAATAAATAAATAACTAAAACACTCGACAAAACTTTTCTCTTAAAACAATTTAGATCAGACTTAGAAATTGCATCCCCAGATTGTTTTCTGTCTCACTTTGCTCTCAGGGCTTCTGTACTCCTCACTTGCCAACTTGATGCATGCTTTCATATCTGTGTTTTCCTTTTGGTCTTCTCCAGAAACGAGACGTACTGTGTGAGTGGCAGCATCAGGCTGCAGGTGTATGGCTCTGCTTCAGTGGATTTGGACAAACTGGCCTATCCTGTTGCCACGAGGGTGGGAAAGAAGCTGCAGCACCGGTGTCCGTCACTCAGTGAATTCAACCACACGGAACAAATAGAGTGGTACAAGGTGGGTGGAAAGTTGGTTGGTGTGTGGTTGTTTTGGATAAAACAAAAACTCCAAAACTCTCCACCGACTTAATATTTTCATCTGTTCAGTAATGGAGGACAGTGTGAATGGCGTCTCACTCTCAACACATTTCAGCTCTGAAGGCCAAAAAAATTCTTCTCAAGCCAAAAAAGCAACGACAAAGCAGTTCCAGCTCTTCGCTGAATGTTTCTGTCGGATCTCCGCTCAGATTAAATTAGCTTTCAGTTTAATTTAATTCAATCAATGTTACTGCAATTCTTACTGGTCACCAGTAGAGACTGATAATGCCCATAAAGCTAAACTAAGCTATTTTTACCTAACTACTAGAGGGTGACATAAATACATTTGCAAACACAACAAAGCTATGCGACAGCAGAAAAAGGCCAAATAAATCGTAGGTATGGGCATTTTAAGCAAAAACACTATTTGATATTCACTGCATGGGAACTATTGACCATTCTTTGAAGATCATGCCCCCCCAACACCCACCTCCCCACCTACATGTACAGTAGTCCGATTAGCCACGATAGAGGCACCAGAAAAAACAAGGGAAATAAATACTTTTAAGACAAGACGATAGTCACATAAACTATTCAATGTTTTATAATTGAATGACTATTCGAAAATTTGAAAACCATGCCCCATCCCTAAAATCAGACTGAGGGTAAACATGTGCTGCATAAACGAAAGTTTAGGCAAAAACTGTGCAGTGTTAATAATCAAGTTTCATACAATGCGATAACGACATTTAGCCGATCAAGAGAATCACACTGTGCGGTTTACACGACATGAGCACTTGAATAATGAGTGACTCGCTTTAGTAGACTGTGATTGGTTGAGTGACTCGCTTTAGTTGACTGTGATTGGTTGAGTGACTTGCTTTAGTCGTCTGTGATGGGTGGGTTTATCGATCAGTGTGTGTGAACGTGCTCTCTGCTCCCCGCCAGGACCCCGGCCACGTGGCGCTGCAGCCCAGCAGCACCGCCCTGTCCCGCGGGGGCAGAGTGGACCTGTTGATCCCCAGCGTTCAGCGCCCCCACCAGGGAGCCCACTACACCTGCAGCCTCACCGTCACCATCAACAACCAGCCCTACAGAGTGAGCCGCACACTCACACTGCAGCTCACAGGTGAGTCACCATCAACAACCAGCCAACAACCAGCGAGGGGACACTGGAGTAGGAGATGGGTCGGAGAATCGGAGCAGGGGGAGCGGTATTGTGTTTGTGGGGTGGTTGGCATCTCTTTTAGGGATAAGGTGAGAAGCTCAGTCATCCGTGAGGGACTCGGAGTAGAGCCGCTGTGGCTTTGCATAGAAAGGAGCCAGTTGAGGTGGTTCGGGCATCTGGTAAGGATGCCACCTGGTCGCCTCCCTAGAGAGGTGTTCCAGGCACGTCCAGCTGGGAGGAGACCAGGGGGCAGACTGAGGGCTAGGTGGAGAGATTATATCTCCTGGGAACACCTCAGGATCCCCCAGTCAGAGCTCTTCTCTTCTTCTCCTTCTTCTTCTCCTCCCTGTTATTATTGTTAATGTGTGTGTGTGTGTGTGTGTGTGTGTGTGTGTGTGTGTGTGTGTGTGTGTGTGTGTGTGTGTGCGTGTGCGTGTGCGTGTGCGTGTGCGTGTGCGCGTGCGCGTGTGCGTGTGCGTGTGCGTGTGCGTGTGCGTGTGTGCGTGTGTATGTGTGTCCAGTTCCATTTACAGACCCTGGTCTCCTGAACTCCAGTCCTGCCACTGACCTCTCCGTGAGCTCTGACCCCGGCCTGCTCAGCACTGCAGACAGTAAGCTCCTCTCTGATGTCGTCTGATTAACAATACAGCAACAAACACAAATGATACATTTCTATTCTACTGTAAATGATGATTAATGTATGTCCAGTATACTGTAGACCAAATCACAGTGTTGTCGCATAACAACAACAGTCACTTCTGGGTTGACAACTGTATGTATGGTCTGACCTATCTGACGTTTGGCTGTGCTTATTTTATGTACTGTGTTGATAAACCAAATCTTCCCAACAATGACATCTCACCACCGGTCGGACTAGCTGCTAGTTTTGGGTCAACTCAAGCTGTTTTATGCCTCTGCCGGCGATAGCCAGGCTGGAGGCATTATGGTTTCGGGTTGTCCATCCGTCCGTCCGTCGTTCGTTAACGCGATATCTGAGGAACGCCTTGACGGAATGTTATCAAATTTCCCTCAAACGGTGACTTGAACTCAAGGATGAACTGATGATTAGGTTTTGGTGGTCAAAGGTCAAAGTTCAAGGTCACTGTGACCTCACGAACGGCATTTTCTAGCTGGTTAACGCATTTTCTCAGGAACGCCTTGATGGAATTTCGCCACATTTGGCTCAAACGTCCACTTGGTCTCAAGGATGAACTGATTACATTTTGGTGGTCAAAGGTCAAGGTCACTGTGACCTCACCAACGCCATTTTCAAGCTCGGTAACGCCATACCTCAGTAACGCCTTGACGGAATTTCTTCACATTTTGCTCAAACGTCAAAGTCTGGACAGACATGGGATGTCGACTACTCACTTGTTGGCGGAGGCATATATCCGCGGAGCGGTCGTTCTAGTTGTTCTTTTAATCCTGTGGCCCAACAGGTAAATTAGGTCTCTACACTAATGTTAGTGAAAGTGTTGTTAATTAATGAGACCAGACCTTTCTAGCATCCCTCGCTGCCTCGCACGCTGCCTCGCACGCTGCCTCGCACGCTGCGCGGGCATGCTGCTCGGGCACGCTGCTCGGGCTCGCTCGCCTGCTCAAATGGCAGCGCACATTTTCTACCATGCCTCGTTGGTTTGCCCTCGAGGTCTCGCCCGCTTCGCCGGCTCGCAGATGCAGCTCGCGCACTGTGTGTGCTCACCCAATCTTGAACGCGCACCTCGCATGCTATGCGTTCACGCTGACACAGCTTGACCACTGTGCAACCTCGCCCGCTCAACTGACATGCGCAGTTGAGCAATTCTCCACTGTGCAGCCAGCTGCCTGATTATAGTAGTGAGATATGAAAGCATCAAACATGCATTTTAGACTTCACCATTTTCTCTTTATCTCAGTTTGCTCCTCTCCATTCAATTGTATGCAGGCGTTGTCTACCTGGACGTTATTGTAAACAAACATTGTGATTCGGTCTCTTGGTTAAATGTATTTTTGTTTATGTTTTAGCCCCAATGATTCAGCCGCCTGTGATCATCTCTCCATTAAATGGATCCATCTTTGAGAGCGCTCACGGTGAGAAAACATGATCTTAAAATAGCAACAACATCAACAACAACAACAACAACAACAATAATAATGATAATAATAATAATAATAATAATAATAATAATAATAATAATAATAATAATAATAATAATGACTTATACAGCCTTTAAAAACAGTGCTTTACTAAGTGTTTTGACAGTCAAAATAAAAGCAGAATACTAAAGATTTGTTGAAAATATCACTGCAACAGTTAGACAGGACTTAAATAGGGCAGAGGAAGAGCAACATTCAGATCAATACCAGGATAACCATAAGATAATAAAAAGAAAAATAAATACTACTAATAATATACTAAGAATAAAAATAACATAAAAAGATAAAAAGGCAGTATATAAACAAGTCTATAAAAAGGAATTGCATGGATATATAAAGTCTTGAGCTCGCTTGTGTTTTGTAACTTATTTTTTAAATGATAAAAAAAGAATCAAACAATAATATGTGCTGTCCTTTCCCCTCTGCCATTGACCTGTCCACATGCAGGCTCAGCACTGGAGCTGTTCTGCAAGGTGCTCACCAGCTGCCACTCAGCCGACTCCACACTGGTCACATGGCTGGTGAACGGCCAATCAGTGGAGTCCTCTTACCTCGATGGGCGAGCTCTGCAGGGCGGAAGGAGGTAAATAGTTCCTTTATGCTGAGAATCATTTAACTTTGCACTTTACGGCAGCCCCAAGTGGCAGCAAGAGCCACCCAACTGCCGCCCCAACTGTTTGAGTCTTTTTAAACGTTGAAGGATTTCAGTACCCATAAGTCTGTGACTTTGAGCTGGATCTACATTAAATGTCTTCTTCTTTGTGTGTGGGGTGATAGAGATGGTGAATCTTTCTCTGGATGAAGCGCTCACCCGCTGTTTTTTAGGATAAAGCTTTGTTCTTTTGGATTTTGTTTGTCACTTCCTTGTGGTGGGAAGATTTACAAATATTGACTGAATGCAGAAAACCAAACCTGTTCTGAAAACTTGACGCACGAAAGTTTCGGAGTCAGTGTGTAAACATACGGTTGGGTGTCTGGACCCGCCCAGTGATCCCATGTAAACAGATGGCCATGCTCGTCTCTCTGTTGCCAGGGTAACCAGTGTGGAAGCAGGTTGCCAGGTTGAGAGGAGGCTGGTAGTCATGGCGATGACAGAAGAGGACACGGAGACGGAGCTGAAGTGCGTCACTCACAACCAGGCAGGGAGACAGGAAGTGCTCACACAGCTGAGACTAGAGGGTGAGTGCCTGTGTGTGTGTGTGTGTGTGTGTGTGTGTGTGTGTGTGTGTGTGTGTGTGTGTGTGTGCGTGTGTGTGTGTGTGTGTGTATGTGAGAGAGTGAGTGAGTGAGTGAGAGAGAGAGAGAGAGAGAGAGAGAGAGAGAGAGAGAGAGAGAGAGAGAGAGAGAGAGAGAGAGAGAGAGAGAGAGGGAGACATTATACAATTGAATATAAAAATGGAAGTGATTTTTGTTTACACTGCTAGTTGTTTGCCTCCCTCACATGTAATTCTCCCTCCTCAGACTCCATGTTTATGTGGGTGACAGTCGCTGTGGTGTCCCTGTGCTGCGCCCTGACGGTGCTTTCTGTCTTCCTGTACGTCCTCCTCAAACCCAAAACAAAAAAAGACTACTTCCTGGCTCGTCAGAACAGCACCTTCTAGCAGATTGCAAACAAACAAATATTTATAGTGTTTACGGATATAGTTTCCACAGTACCTGGCGTTGAGGAGTAGCATCTCCAAGTAGTTTGTAAGTTGGTAGTGGGGTTCAACTAGACTAGAGCATTACTGTGATTTTGCCCACTGTCTTCTATTGCTTCATCCTCAACCTTGAGAATTACTTGAAGAATTTGTATTATTGATGTTTATACTGTGGCAAGGTGGTAATGATGTACATTTGGTACATTTAACATTATTTCTTGAATGTATAGGAGATTTCAACTATTTTGAGACCAAACTTTTGGTGTTACAACACTAAGCTAATGCAGGCAAATTTGTAATTTTGTTTATTTCTCAAAACTTAAAGTTAATTTTATCGTCCTACAATTCAATCAAACACTCTGTAAGGCTGTAAGAAGATGTTTTTTTAATGTGTATTTTTTATGTAAGACATTTTCTCAGGGGTAAAAACATCTGGTCAAAACTGTGTTTCACTATGTTTCAATCTGTTTGCAAATCTGCTTGGCAGCACATTCACACATTGATTTAAATCTGCCCTTATTTAAAGGAAAATAGAAAAAACAGATACAATATATATACGGTATATATATATATAATATTATATTGATATATGGATATAGATAGATAGATAGATAGATGGATAGATAGATAGATAGATAGATAGATAGATAGATAGATAGATAGATAGATAGATAGATAGATAGATAGATAGATAGAGAAAGGAGAGTCCCCACGCACAGCCAGTGGAATGATCAGGTGCTGGTAGGTTGCAGTTACAAGGCACAAAACAAAAGAAGGTACCACCGCACACTGAAGTATAGCTTTACTGTGATTTATTCAGCAAACGATGCGTTTCGCTGTAGCAGCTTCATCAGGTTTGCTCATACAACCATGAGGGCCCAGGTGAGCCTGAGTAGTAACAGGACCTAATTGGTCACATGACCAATTAGGAAATCACAATTTCTTTCTGTTTACAGGTTGCAGAAAAATACATAATATAATAGACAGCAAAGTAAATACAATATCACAAAAGGAATGGCGATATATAATAATAGGAGATCCCGCGCCCTGGATCTCCTCTGTGTGACAGAGACGTGGATGGCGGCGGGTGAGTGCAGCGCTCTCGTTGAACTGTTGCCGGCCGGCTGTTCCTACTTCAACACCCCGCGCCCCTCGGGCCGGCAGGGGGGGGGAACAGCGGTCATCTATAAGGATGATATCAAATGCAAGCAATGCTCTGCTTCTTTCTCCAGTTTTGAAGTGACAGTGTTTGAGGTGGGTCGTATTGAGCCTGTTTTGTGCGCACTCATTTATCGACCCCCTAAATACAACAAGGATTTTGTGACTGATTTCTCCAATTTCCTGGCTGGAATATTGCCCAACTATGATCGAGTGTTGATTCTCGGGGATCTGAATATACATGTCTGCTGCCCTGACAAACCGATGGTGAAGGACTTCCTAAACCTTATTGAATCGTTTAACATGGTGCAGAATGTGTCTGGTCCCACTCATGAACGTGGACATACGTTAGATCTCGTTATCTCGTATGGGCTGCCTATACTTAACCTAGAGATCTGTGATACTGTTTTCTCTGATCATAGCCCTGTTCTGTTTGATGTTGTTCTCTCTTGTACTGAGATTAGTTCTAGGGCTCCTGCTAGACTCTGTCGGACTCTTAACCCCCGCACTGCTAGTCGCTTTTCAGCTGCCTTTGAACAGCTGTGTGTCCCGTCTGTCTCGGCTGTTCCCATAGAGGAACTATGCTCCTGGTTTAATTCCTCGTGTGGGACCATAATGGACTCTGTGGCCCCATTGAAATCCAAGTTGCCCAGGGCAAAGCCCGAGCCCTGGTTTAATGACAGAACCCGTGCAGCTAGACAGGAGTGCCGAAAAGCAGAACGTAAATGGAAGAAGGACAAGCTGCAGGTTTCTTCTCAGATTTTAAAGGAATCCTGGCTCTCCTACCAGAACACTGTCAAAGAGGCAAAAAGAGATCACCTAGCGAATATTATTCAGTCTAACCGTCTTAATCCACGTGTACTATATCAAACTATTGACTCTGTTCTTAATATCGCTCAGCCCGTCTGTTTTGAATCACCTGACATTTGTAATGACTTCCTGCACTTTTTCATTGACAAGGTGGTAAATACAAGGGCCCTCATCTCTGCTCCTGCCTCTGACCCCTCTGTTTGTGTCCCATGTCCCGCCGTGCTCAGCTCTTTCGAACCTGTAACATTGTCCTTTTTGGAGGATGTAGTCAGCCACATGAAGGCCTCAGGTTCACCTCACGACGTCATCCCGGCCCGCCTCTTTAAAGAGGTTTTCCCCAGCATAGCACACATGGTACTAGAAATCATAAATGGCAGTCTCTCTTCTGGTCTTGTTCCCACATGTTTTAAACATGCTGTAGTGCAACCACTGCTTAACTCATTGAGTGCCAAGGACGGACATGTTCGTCATTTCAATTAGTAACGTAGAGTGCCAAGGACGGACATGTTCGTCAATTGCGTTTTTTGACGGTGGGGCGTCGATCAAAGCCTTCTGCCTCTGATGTACAAATATTATAGCTATTGGATGTGTCTAACCTATTTTACAGAACCCTTAGGTGGCGACAGTGCTCTCCACATAACAGAAAGGCAAGGAAAAAACAAAGAAGAAGTCGTTATGGAAACGGAAATCGCATCGCATCCGTATGCATCGATATGCTGAAGCACGTTACTGCAGCTGTGCCTGCAGCAGCCAATCTGCTCCCACAATTGAGCCGCTCCGTGTCGGTTGCGACAGCAAATCCGCACATCCACACCGTGGAGTTGTTATTATTCAACTGGAAGCATCGTTGCCGGTGACAAACACACGCGGAACGCTGTAAAAAAGCAGGATGTCTAGCACCCTTCACTGTGCGCACAGCAAACTCAGCAGAGAGCCACCACAGACAGGAGGAGGAGTGTGCAGTTGAGGCGAGGCGGGGCGGGGCGGGGGGGGGGGGGGGGGGAGGGGGCACGCAGAGCAGCACACACACAACACCCAGACAGACCCAGGCAGCAGGACAGGATTGACAAACGCAAGCCAGAATATCCGATGCCCACCAGCAGCAAATGAAGACCAGCAAGAAGCTGCAACCAGCAGCGCACGCAGGGGCCAGCGCTGCTGGTTGTAGCTAAAAAATATTATTCTGCCAAACAGAATTCCCTGGCCTTCACTGTTTTATTGAAGGAAATTATTTTTGAGGTGTGACTACATTAGAAAAGATTAGCTTCAGAGTCAGTGATGTGCTTGAAATGTTTAATTTCACAAAAGGCCAATTATCTCAGCTTCTAGAAAAAAATTGCTGTTTCTGGATGAATCAAGCTATCTTCTCCGGCTCATAACTAAAGAACGGAAAATGGGATCAATAAACTTTTTTTTGCAGATGATAGAATAGAGTCTCATCGTTCTTTGTGCGTGTTCAGTGTTTACATAGTAATATCACACAATATTCTGTGGGCCTCGAGAAATCACTGAAAACGCTCTGAAACTCTGGCACTGGGAGCATCCGTCCTCCAAAAGTGGCTGGCACTCAATGAGTTAAGAAGCCAGGCCTCGACCCCACTGTGTTGGCTCATTTCCGGCCCATATCGAAATTGCCGTTTATCTCTAAGATATTAGAGAAGGTTGTCTATGCCCAGCTCCAGTCTTTTCTAGAGGAGCATAATATCCCTGAGGTCTTCCAGTCTGGCTTTAAAACCCGGCATAGTACCGAGTCCGCCCTAGTAAGGGTATTTAATGACATCCTCCTAGCTAATGATGCGGGCGACTATGTCACTCTCGTCCTGTTGGACCTGACGGCTGCATTTGACACAGTGGACCACAACGTCCTGCTCTGGCGTTTGCAGCACCTAGTGGGTATCTGTGGCACTGCGCTAGGGTGGTTCAGGTCCTACCTGACAGGCAGAACCATGTCTGTCAGCGCCGCTGGCTCAGAATCCTCCCCGGCTCCGTTGTCCTATGGTGTTCCACAGGGCTCAATTTTAGCTGCGGTGCTCTTCTCTTTATATCTCCTGCCGCTAGGGTCCATCCTCAGGAAACGGCATTTCATTCCATTTTTATGCTGATGACAGCCAGATCTACGTCCCCCTGAAGAAGAAAGACGCTGCTCCTAAAGCTCTTCTCTCTTGCCTGGACGACATTAAAGCCTGGATGGCCCTAAGCTTTCTAAGCTTTAACGAAAAGAAAACTGAGGTGGTGGTGTTTGCCCCAAATGGTTCTTGTAACCCCCCTCCATTTGATCTAGGCCCCCTGGCTCAGTTTGTGAAGCCAACAGTCTCCAACCTGGGTTTTAAAATGGACAACGAGTTTAAGTTAGATCGCCAAATTAGTTCAGTGGTGAAGTCTAGCTTTTTTCACTTGAGACAGCTGGCCAAAGTAAAACCCTTTTTAACCACACAGCACTTTGAGACAGTAATCCATGCATTTATTACTTCTCGGCTGGATTACTGTAACGCCCTCTATCTTGGAGCCAGTCAATCTTCCCTTGCACGCCTCCAGTTAATACAGAATGCTGCTGCCCGTCTTCTAACTGGCACGCGCAAGAGAGAGCATATAACTCCCATCCTCGCCTCTCTCCACTGGCTGCCCGTGCACTTTAGAATCCAGTTCAAGGTTCTGCTTTTTACCTTTAAATCATTAAGTGGTCTCGCCCCTCCATACCTCTCTGAGCTCCTCCACCCCTACTCTCCTGCCCGCTCCCTCAGGTCAGCTGACCAGATGCTGCTGGAGGTTCCGAGGGCGAAGCGGAAGCTTAGAGGGGACAGAGCTTTTTCGGTCGCGGCCCCCAAGCTCTGGAACGACCTTCCCCTGCAGATTAGGCAAGCCCCTTCTCTGGCCATTTTTAAAACCTCTCTTAAAACGCACTTTTATTCTTTGGCTTTTAACATAGCATGAGACCTCTGACCCTGTGCTGCCCCCCCCCCCAGTTTTTCTTGTTTTGTGTGTTGTCATTGTATACTGTGTTTTTAGCTACTGTTTTACTTATTACCTATGCACTGTACAGCACTTTGTGGCAGCTGTGGTTGTTTGAAATGTGCTCTATAAATAAAGTTGAGTTGAGTTGAGTGAGTAAAAAGCAAGGACATAAGCTAGCATTAATATGCAGCACTGTCAGAGTTACAGAAATGAGCACATTCGAAGGTTGAGCTCAAAATCTATAAAGAATAGGAGGACCTATGCAATAAGAGTTACAGCAATGCAAGGTTAAGCTCAAATTCTATTTAGAAAATGAGGACCCACAACATTAATCTAAGAGTTACAGCAATGCAAACAGTTACAAGGTTAAGCTCAAATTCTATTTAGAAAGGGAGTACCTAACATTAATCTTAGCGTTACAGCAATGCAAACAATTACAAAGATAAGTTCAAATTCTATTTAGAAAAGGACAATAATAAGAATTATAGCAATTGGCAATAAATAAGGTTAAGCTCCACTTATTATAGAAGTAGAGGACCTGTATCTCCCTCAATTGCTAAAGGGGAGGGGGTGAGTGTCAGGGGGCATAGTGGCTCAGTGGCTCATCTCTCCCTAGGACACCGATCTGAGAAGAGAGACAAGAATTAATATACAATCACAAAGTTATACAGTTACAGAAAACAACTAAAATCCTGGCTTTCGTTCTGGCCAAACGGTTCAATTGTATTTAGCTCATGGATCGAAGAAGGACTCTCGTCTGAGAAGTTGGTTGACTATGTTACCCCCTCTTGGATTGGGTTGTATTTTTTCAATTCCTATAAATTTGAGAGAGGAGGCTGAACCATGATTGTTTTCTTTGTAATGCCTGGCGATGGAGTAATCCAGGTTGCCGTTCCTAATGGCGTCTTTATGTTCTGCTATTCTCAGCTTGAGAAGGCGTTTTGTCTGGCCTATGTACATAGATCCACATGGGCAAAGTAAGGCATAAATCACATGGGTTGAGAGGCAATTAATAAAATCCTTAATAACATATTTCTTTCCTGAATGGGGATGATTAAATTTCTTAGTATCAAATGTATTTGAACAGTGTGCACATTTACCACATCTGTAGTTCCCATACACTTGTTGAGCGAGCCAGTTCGTTTGTATTGGCTCTTTATACATGGAGGAAACAACAACATCTCTTATATTTCTGCCCCTTCTAAAGCTGAACCGGGGTCTCGAAGAGGACAGGTGGTTCAGGCCTGGGTCACATTCCAAGATATGCCAATGCTTGTTTATAATGTGTTTGACTTGCTTGGAGGCAGTGCAGTATTCAGACACAAAAGTGGCTCTGCTTTCAGTGTGTTGGTACGGGGGATTGAAGAGCTCCTCCCGATCTCTGCCATTCACTTTTTCAATAGCTTTGTCAATAAGTGTTTGGTCATATCCTCTTTGTCTGAAACGTTGAGCCATTTCTTTAGCCTTAATTTGAAAATCATCCTCCTTACTGCAAATTCTCCTCAGTCTCACAAACTGACCATAAGGGATGTTGTTAATCATATGGTCAGGATGGAAACTGGTGGAGTGCAAAAGAGTGTTTCTATCGGTTTCTTTTCTATAAATAGATGTCTCCAATTGTCTCCTTTCATTAATAGAAATCACAAGATCCAGGAAATGAATTTTTTCACAACTAAATTCAATAGTGAAGTGTAAAGTGGGGTAGGTACTATTAATATAGTCAGTAAATGCTCTCAATTCCTGTTCAGAACCGTTGAACCCCATGATGATGTCATCAATATACCGTTTGAAGAACAGAATGTTATTAGAAAAAGGGTTATTGTTAAAAATATATCTATTTTCCCACAAACCCATGAATACATTTGCATAATTTGGGGCGAAAGGTGATCCCATACTTGTGCCTTGAACTTGCAAATAATATTTGTTATCAAAGATGAAATAATTACATTTCAAAATGAATTTAATGAGAGACAAAAGCAATTCCACAGGGAGATCATCTTTCTTAGGGCCAAGGTAAAACTCCATGGCTTCTAGAGCGCCATCATGTGGAATGTTCGTGTAAAGGCTCTCTACGTCAAAAGAGACCAAAAAAGCATTAACAGGCATAGATATATATCAGACAAAGATTTTCAAACATCTCTGGTGTCCGCTACTGTACATATGAGGGAAGTGTCTTAACAATGTCTCTGAGGAAGTGGTCTACAAACTGACTTAAAGGTTCAGACAGTGAATTATTACTGGCTATAATGGGCCTTCCTGGAGGGTTATCCAACCTTTTGTGAATTTTAGGCAGCAGATAAAAAATAGGTGTGACAGGGTGTTCAGTTTCTAAAAATTCAAATTGGCTCTTCGTGATCAATTTGTTTTTCAATGCAGCATTCAAAATATCATCCCTTTGTGCTTTAAAAGTATCCACAGGGCTCTGCAGCAACGGGCTATAAAAGGTGGTATTGCTTAACTGTCTAAGGGCTTCAGCGACAAAGTCCTTGGTGTTTTGAATAACCACTGCACCTCCCTTGTCGGCTGGCTTTATAACAATTCTAGGATTACCATGTAGATCATTCAGGGCTTTTCTCTCTATCAAAAAAAAAAAAAAAAAAAAAAAAAAAATATATATATATATATAGATTCTCCAGCGAACCTGATGAAGTAACAGCGAAACGCGTTGTTCGCCATATCTATGCAACTTAAATAAAAGAAGTCTATTCTGACAACCTGGTGTGCACTGGATTTCCTTTATACTGCTATATATATATATATATATATATATATATATATATATATAGTCCTGCAACAACGCAACTCTAGCGACACTTTCGCGAGACTATATATACATATACTTAGGCTATATATATCTATATACATTATCTACAGTATATGGAGCTCACGCAGTCTGGCTGCCAGTGCCTGTTGAGGCGAGTGAGGTGAGAGCTGTGTTGGAGGAGAAGCCTGCGCTTCCAGGGAGAAGGAAATCGTGTTTTTTTTTTAAATGCATGTTTCACAAATCCGATCTGGGCAGTTCTTTGTATGTACATCAAACACATATCCTCATGTTTTTGTATCTGTTGGGGAGCTTTTTCCGATGACTTTTATGAGATTTATGGGGCTGGGGAACTGCTGCCCAGCCCCCCTACCCCCTACCCCCCAAAAGGCTGTGCCTTCTGCCAGGTCGCCATTGTAAATAAGAATTAGTTCTTAATGACTTACCTGGTTAAATAAAGGTTAAATAAATAAATAAAATAAAAATAATAATGAGAATAGTGATTTTGTTTGTTTCAGTGAATCTGCTCAGCTCTTTGGAAAATATTGTAGTCTGATGTTGCCTTTCTGAGCGACCAAACCCCATGGAAAGGAGGATTAAACCCCATGTATAATTTGCAAATATTGTATAGGAGTTGTGATTTTGGTTTTGGACATAATTTACTTGAATTTTACAGTTTTGAGTTTTGTCATTGTCATTAGTTTTGATGTGTTAAAATAAAGTTTGTTACAACATGACAGAGGATTGAATGGAGTCTTCAATGACATGATAGAAACACAAGTATTGAGGAGAGCTTTTGTGGACATGCAGACTGGGACTGCTGAAAATGATCAACTTGGCTTACAGGGTGTGACAGAGATCACAGATCATAGGTTAAATTAATTAATTCATGGCCATTAAAAATGTTCAAGGAGTCGTTTTATGACACAAATCATCTGAACAGTAGAACAATGCTGCGCTCCTTCATGGATGTACTGTATAAAGAGAAACTCCCAGTGTTGCTCAATATATAAAAATCCCAAATTGCAACATGTGCTGAAGTCTCCATAGAAGAGGAAGTCAGAGCTGGGATCTGCATTTCTGACCTTCAAACAGAAAGCGATAAAGCTAAACCAATACATTTCTACAGTGTCTTTAACGGGTGCGAGAACATCAGACTGGTGAGTTTTCAGTCTTTTGAACCATACATTAGTAACTGAGCAGTAACTCCTTCTCCCTGCTGTCCTGCTTATTTAGCCTACTCTGCAGAGACATCTGGATTTTAAGAAAGTACTGGGTCAGTTATGTCTGTCAAGTAGCTACAACAGTGATGACAATGTAATTTATACTTAAGTGTTAACACAAGAAATTGAACGATCGCTACAACTTGAATTCACCTCTGTTTGGAGTGTCACTGTGCGTGTGTGTGTGTGTGTGTGTGTGTGTGTGTGTGTGTGTGTGTGTGTGTGTGTGTGTGTGTGTGTGTGTGTGTGTGTGTGTGTGTGTGTGTGTGTGTCAGTCATGGCTCTGATTGCAGTACTGACAGGCTTGCTCTTGGACCTCGGGCTGTTTGGAGGACTGTCAGCACTGCAGGGTGAGACAGGCTGTTTTCTCAACTCACATGAACAGGAGCAGAGCTCAAAGGCTGGAGGACTTCAAATGTCCTCTTGAATCCTAGAAGACAGAGATGGTAGCCTATAGGTCTTGGTGTTATGTTCAATCCCAACCTTTCATTTGAAACAGTGTAGTTGGTCATGTGACAATGACCCACTGATATGATGTTATTGTCTTTTATATTTATTATACTTATATTCAGTTCAGTTCAGTTCACTTTATTTATACAGGAAGGGATAAAAATGACATTTCACATGTACATTTAACTGGCCTGACTCAGTTACAAACTGGTTTTCAGCAGGTTCCTGTTCTGCAGCACATGAAACTAAATTAATATACAAAACATGTTCAATTGCACTACATACAATTATACAAACCTGACAAAACATTACATTTACAAACATTCATTCATTCATCAATACAATCAAACAGCAACAGCAAAAATTAAAACCTAGAAGTGAGTCGGATCAGTGATTACAGGTGTTTTCTAGCATCAGATGTTGTTTGTAGGCTTGTTTGAAATGTGAGATGGAGGTTATTGCTCTGGTGTGAAATGGGATCTCGTTCCAAATTTTGGTGTATGTGTGGAAAAATGATCTTAATCCATAGTTATTTGTGTATGCCGGTACTGGTATGAGTGCATGTGAGATTGATCTGGTGATGCGTTCTTGTCTTGTGTTGTGTCTTGGGAGTAGAGCTATAAGTGTTGGAGAAGAGTTGTTTCTGAGCATAAAATAAAACTTAATGGCTAGATTTTTTGTGTAGTTCTGAAAAGTTGTAGCAGAGGAGTGAGAGAGTGCAGTACAGTGGTGAGTCCAGGGTGGAAAATTACCATGAATTGTATATGCTCTGTTGTAGAGTCTTGCTATGGGTTCTATCATTTCCTTTGCCGTGAGGGACCAGATTGGAAGACAGTAGGATATTGTTGAAAGAAAAATTGCATGTAGGTATGTATTTGAAACAGTGAGGGTGAGAAATGGTCTAATCTTACTGTAAACAAATAGTTTCTGATTTGCCTTCTTGACTAGGTTATTGATGTGATGTTTGTAGGTGAGGGGAGTATCAAGTGTTACTCCAAGGTATTCGTAGGTTTCTGCTATGGTTAATGTGTGATTTGCAAAGTGTATGGGGTCAGACATAGATATGGATTTTCTAGGAGAGCGAAAGTACATACATTCAGTTTTCTTGACGTTAACAGTTAGATGATTAGATTGCATCCAGTCATGGAGAAGGTGAAGATCAGAAGATAGTTTTGTGTTTATGACATTAGGGTTTGGGTCAGAAAAAAAGATAACAGTGTCGCCGCCATATAATAAGCAATTTGAATAATTACAAACCTTAGGAAGATCATTAATATATAAAAGAAAAAGTAAAGGACCAAAAATGCTACCTTGGGGGACTCCCATGTCACATGATATAGGGGGTGATGTCACATGGCCAATTTTAACCACTTGGGACCTATTTGATAGATATGATGAAATCATCATTATCACAGAGGAGGAAAGTTGAAATGAGCTAGTTATTGTTTTAACTAGGCTGCATTTTACTGTTTGAATTACTTTTATTGTTTCGACTTTCTTATTAATTGATTGTACATGTTATGGGCTGTATTTGTTTTGACATCTTTTTGTGTGTGAAGTCCTAAATAACCAAAACTTAACTTCATATGTGGGACCCCACCTCTAAATGGATCTGCATTAGACAGCACACCTCAGGAAATGATGAAAGACTTCTCCTCTCCTCTGAGCAGACAACTGCACCGACTACGAGCTGCAGTTTGACCGGGTGTTCTCGGTACCTGGGGAGGTGGCCATGCTGCACAGCACGCTGGTTGCTCCAGATGTCTTTAACTTCACCGTGGAGCCGTACAACATCTCCTGGTACGCCCCGCGGACGGGCCGCCAGCTCAGCGAGCAGCCCGGACGCTTCCTGCTGCGGGGAGAGACGCTCTGGGTCCTCAAGGTGCAGCTGGAGGACGCTGGAGAATATGTCACCATCCTGAGGTACAGTCACAAACTGGACAGTGTGTCATCTATGTCAATGGGAAGAGTGCTGTTCCAAAATGAGCTATATCGAGCATCACAAAGTAAACGAGTCCTGTCAAGTCCACAGCGTATTATGTTGAATTCCACTAATGTAACTCAAATACCACAGCTAAATAAAAAAAAACAGTAAGTCAATAATGTGTGGATGAGTGAGAAAAATCCAAAGTAACAAACTCAAAACCAACCAAACCAAAAAATACAACTAAAAAGTAGGAGAGAGAGACCGACTCCAGCGCTCAGGCCCCAATTAATAACGAGCATCTCTCGGTTCTGGTTGTGGGTAAAAGCTGTCCCTGTGACGAGAGGTTCTGGTTGTGGGTAAAAGCTGTCTCTGTGACGAGAGGTTCTGGTACTGCCAGACATCAGTCTTCTTCTCTTGTTACAGTCAGCCCCTCTCGGCTCATATATGAGAGGTCTTTCTGTTCATATTCATGGCTGTCTATCAAAGGAGTGACGTCAGCTCGTAGTAGGGTTGATTGATTGATTGACTGAATTTATTTGGATATAAAAGACAGCAAAATCCCAGGGATGTACATGTAAAAGTACAGACACTTATTTTGAACATGGTCCCTGCATGGTCGTAAAAAAACAGGACATACAGTAACACATTACATAAAATGAACATTAGAACAATCAAGAACGCCTTAGTGTCTATATTTAAGCAATATCACACGAGAGGGAGTGCATTGTTGGCTAATATTGGCACTGCTGTGATTCGGTCGCAGGCACGAGGCCGCAGGCCGAGTGCCGTAGATAATCACAGCAGTGCCAATATTAGACAACAATGCACGACCTCGAGTGTGATATTGCTTTTATACAACAGTTCTATTAAACAAAGCTGATTAAAAAAATGACAAAAAGCTGAGAAAATAGATGATTTCTGTATTTATTCCTCCGCCAACAAAAATAGTCCCCTCAGCTTTCTGCTTTGCTGAAAATGTAGCCTAATCAGCCTAATTAACTGCAGGCTGTCTACTTTACTACTGTCTACTCTAGAGCTGTGAAGCATTTTGTTGATTAGGGCAGCTGTGAAGCGGAGTGATCTACACACAGTGAAGCGCCAGTGCATTATCGTGAAATATAGGCACTCGTAGGATCCCTCTTGTCCAATCAAATTGCTCGGCCGGAACTACCTGTTGTATAATATATATTATATATATATATTAGGCTTCCATAGTCACGTGAGCAGTCTCTCGCTCTGGGTGCCCTTACTCAAGATGGCGGCGACGAGCCGCAGCAGCATGTTTGTTAGTGTATCGTTAGTCTCGCAGTAGCCGGCCGTAGATGCATCGCCATCTACTACGTCTGGAACACAAGTCTGAAAAGTGGTTAGCGCCCGCGCACCAAGACAACAAAAAAGATGCATGACAGACATATGAATTGACCAACCACGGACCTCGTGGGTGGTGCATTCGGAATGCGTGCATCAGCTAATAGACCCCGTAAAACATGTAACTTCCGTCACAGCCCAGCCAATCAGATTTCTCCCACAACATCTTGAGAGGTTTTTGCCGGAAGTCTCCCGGAAATTTGACTTGTGATTCAGACCTTCCATTGGGTCTGACCGGTGAGACTAATCGTAATCCAGGCTGCACCTGACCACCGTTCCAGCGCGGAGGATGATGTGCTGCAGTCTGGAGATGTCTTAACATACAGTACTAATTATTATTATATATTAATTATGATTATTGAATCAAAACATTGTCAATTTCCTCATCTATCTTGCAGGACTGCCTCTCGGTGCTACAGACAGGCCACTAAGCTGGTGGTGGACGAGCCGCTGGCCGGAGAGTGCGGCCGGCCGAGGAAAGCTGAGCAGATGATAACAAACGGAGTGACCGACCATGTGGTCTGCCCACTGATGGACCATATAAAGAAACTGGACAACTACTCTGTCCCTTTCTCCCTCAAGTGGTACAAGGTGAGTTACAGGAAAAGGTTGTTCACTGCTGACAACGTACAGTCATTGTAATCATTTATAATATAATATATAGTGAGGTTTCATACCAAATTTCAATCAGAAGGCCACCATATTCGCATAACTTGATCAGCCCGTGACGTCAGTCAAGTTTTTTTTTTATCCCATTTTTATCCCCCATTAGTGCTAATTTAATTGATTTATCCTGGTTGCTGCTCCACCCTCTGCCGATCTGGGGAGAGCCGAAACTGGCTCCATGCTCCCTCCGAGACATGGGCAGTTAGCCAGCTGCTTCTTTTCACCTGACAGGGGAAGCTTCACCGGTAGGACATAGCACGTGGGAAGTTCACGCTATTCCAACCAGTTCCCCTCCCTCCGAACAGGCGCCCTTAACGACCAGAGGAGGCACCACATTAGCAACCAGGATATTGCATGTTTTGGTGAGGGGTTCCTATATGAAGGAAACCCCCCGGGGGCATGGGGAGAACATGTAAACTCCACACAGAAAGGCCCTTTTGACGACCAGTCAAGTTTAAGTATGACATCAGTTATGACGTCAGTTCATCCTAGTACATATAGTGAGGGTTCTACGTCACCTCCCTCTCTGGCGGATCATAGCAGCAGCTGGCATCACGGCTGTTCATCATCTCCTCTGAAGCTGACCTCTGAAGCTGTCGTTTCGCCCCACCCACCTCCCCAGTCCACCACCAACGAGTCTCGACTCCCAAAGAATTCCCCACGGGGGGGATTCTCTATCCTAGCCTATTCAGATGCCCTCCTCTCACCTCAAGAGGAGCACCACCTGGCAAGGGAGTCATACGCCAAAGTAGTTGCCATGCTTGCCATTTACTAAATAAAGCCGCTTGTTAAATCTTACCGACTGGCCTCTCATGATTGGGGGGGGGGAATATATATATATATATATATATATATTTATATATACATATATATATATATATATATATATATATATATATATATATATATATATATATATATATATATATATATATATAATAAAGTGTGACCCACACCCCTAACCCTGGCAGCACTTGCATCCTATTCCTAAAAAGAGACTTGGTTAAGGCCTCTAACCATCCTGAACTTTCCCTCTAGTCACCATCATTGTAAAAAGCCAGATTAACTCTTGAACCTTGACCCTTTCTTCACTCTTCAGGGCTGTGAACCCCTAGAGGACGGAAGTGGCAAGTTCACCTACTGGGCCAAGAACAGACTGAAACTGGACAGGGTGACGACTCTGGACAACGGCTCCTACACGTGCACGCTCACCTTCACCCTGGGCGGGGTCATGGGCTCTGTCTCCATGACCATCGACGTAAGGGTCAAAGGTTAGAGTGGAGTCATACACTGTAGGACTACATCAAATTACATCTTCACGATATGAAGGGACACAAATATTTCAGATTTTGCACTTGAGGCATGTAGCTGTTTCTGTTCTCCACAGGGACCTGCAGTGAGTGCAAGAGTAGATTCAGCTTTCATTTTCTAGATTGTCAATGATACAGAAACCAATTGTGAGGAGGGCAAAGGTCAGAAAGGTCACAGCAGCCCCCAGACAACACAGAATAATATTCCCATGACCCTAGAATGATCATGTACGGTAGAGCGGTGGTTCTCAAACAAAATTACAAACAAGATTATTTGTGGGATAGGAACAAAAACCTAATTCTACCATACACATTTAATTTATTTCTCAAAGTTTTGCTTTTGTGTGAAACATTGAATGGTTTTCAACCTCTAGACCTCTGACTACCAAATAAAACAACCTGAAAATGCGGCCGCACGCACGCACGCACGCACGCACGCACGCACGCACGCACGCACGCACGCACACACACACACACACACACACACACACACACACACACACACACACACACACACACTCACACACACACACACACACAGGCAGCATGGGATAACCGTTTGGGTTTTCACAAAACTACAAACTCTTTATATGAATAAAGAAGAGATACGAACAAAAACACTCATGTGGCTCTTGGTCACTGTCTTTTCAGAAGTCTACTATCTGACTCCACAAGTTCACGAGCCATCCAATGAAATCATCAAGGCTGAGTTGGGTGAGTCTCCCCCTATAACATGTTATTCTTAGAAATGTTGTATTTTGCTATATCAACTTTATTTTATTTTATTTCTTTAGGTTTACTGACATCTACCTGTGGCAGAAGGGTGTCGTCGTTTTTAGAGGGGATTTGTCTTCAAGCTCCTGTGTATAGCCTATAAACTTTACGTTTTCATTGCAGAGATGACACGTTCACATACAATTTGGAGCCATACAATGCTTGAGAGATGCATTTTAAGATCAAATATAATGCAGCTACATCAGATGTGTATGTAACACATGTGTGTGTAACTATCTGCATGCCTGTTTGTGTGTGTAGGTTCCAGTTTCAGTAAGCGGTGCCGGGTGTTTGTGCCGGGTGTGGGGAAGAATCAAGTTAGCATCTACTGGATAGCCAGAGGTGATTTCATCTTCGTCGAACCGTCTGACCGAGTCTACGACGAGGAACCGCCACGGTCAGCACTGTTACCTGCCTTGTTGGCTGGTTCTGTTTTATTCTCTATTTGTTGTGAAGGAAGCCGAGTGACTGTAACAAAGATACTAATGCAGCTGTGCAACAAATATGACTTGACTATAAACAGTATGTGCACACTAGGGAATGCATCTCCTTGCCTATCTTAAAAGTGATTTGCTCAAGCAGCAATCAAGCATTTTTGTATGGATAATTTAGCCCCATTAGTGATGTGGTTTTTGACAGAAAACAATAAATAATGTACATTGTTAATTATGGAGTTTTTGTTAACCATTAATCACTGGTTAAGAACACACACAAAAACGTTATCTCAATAAAAAATAACTAGTATAGACTAGGGGTGTCACGATACACTCAGTTCACGATACGATACGATACACGATATCGGGTTCACGATAACGATACGATATCTTAACAATATTTTTTTGCGATCGATTTGTAAGTTGAGGGGGCATCATCCACGCTAATTTGAGTAATTTCACCATTTTCATCCTCCGTGTCTGTAACGTCCCTCGTCTGTTCAAACAAAGCAATGAAAAGGAGAGCATGCAATCAGATGCAGATCAGTGCCACCATGTTCAGGTTATTCTTCTCGCGATATGAGATTTAATCTCAACGATACATATTGTCATGTTTTGATATCGCGATATATTGTGGGACGATATATTGTGACATCCCTAGTATAGACTTAATAATACAGAAAAGCATTTTCCGGGCCACACGTGAAAAATGTATTTGAGTTCTGAATTTAAATTCACAATTCTGAGAAAAAAAGTCACAATTCTGAGATAAACTCAGAATTTACAGTTGCTAACGAGTAGAAAAACGGGCCTGCTGGATAATGCCTCCTGCTGTAACCAGGCTCAGACTGTGTCGTCCTGTAGTTTGTGGTAGTAAGTTTCCTCTTTCTCCCTCTGCACCAGGTCGAGGAGGCAGGAGAGTCCACGTCCAGGTGTTTGGCTGGAGAGGACGCTGACGTTTACTGAGCTGAAGGAAGAGGATTTCCACATCAACTACACCTGCCAGGCGTACAGCGACCAAGGCAACCCCAATGGGTATTTCACTCTGGTACCAGCAGGTACAAACATCCCAGATTGACTATAACTCTGATGAAGACACAGTAGTGTCGAAACGTTAGTTGAATAAAAACTTCATTATACACTTGATCTGTGTGCTCCAGTACCTTTTGGATTACATCCAAATATCTATATCCCAGATTGAAGCTTCTCTTTACATAACCTTCTGATGGAATATAGATGGCTTCCAGGAGAGGTAGCGCAACCTGCGTGTGTGTGTGTGTGTGTGTGTGTGTGTGTGTGTGTGTGTGTGTGTGTGTGTGTGTGTGTGTGTGTGTGTTCAGTTGAATTTCAGTTTAGTTTTAGTCACTTGGTTGTTTTAATTTACTTTTTAATATTCAAAAAAGCTCATAATGACTACACACAATTTGACTGGCTCTGTGGATTGTTTCCATTTGATTTGGTTTACTTTTGATCTAAAAATTAGGGTTGAAACGAGTATCCGGTAACAGCTAATGTACATTTTACGAATATGAGTATCATCCAAGTACAATGTGTCAAAATTCTGTAGGCCTACTCGTGATTAGGGCTGAGTATCGTTAAAACAATTATGATACCAGTACCAATACAAGTACATTTCAAGTGATACCGACACAAATAGAGTACGTCATTCGATACTTTTTTTTTTGCCATACTTTGAATATTTGGTGGAACCTTGGAACGCTGAACTCAGCGCCAAGAGCCATATAATAGAAGAGTTGCGACATCTCCATTCACTCCAATGGACCAGTTGTTTTTACCTCACAATAGCTCCCGGAAGTAAGGTTCTGGATTAAGCAGCGCTGTCGCGTTGCAGCAAAATGGACCGTTTGCGATGTACTTTGAAAGGGTCAGACGTTTAAAGAATCAAATTGTATATTATCAGCTTTATTTTATGCATTCAAACATACAGTAGCACGAGCCCCCATCCTGGCTATTCATTGGCTACATGTCACGCATTTTGGACTACATTGCTCTGGGTGAACTGCCAACAACAAACTTAAGCCACACCCACTTTCATTCCAAACCATGCCCACTTTTGATTTAAGCCACACCCGACTACAGATACAGATAATTTAGTTGGTTTATATACAGATAATGGTGGTACCTAATAAAAATAACCCTCCAGATCCACCAGGTGGAGAAACAATGGAGGATGCAGAGTAGAGGTTGGTAGAGGCTGGCTGACCACTAGGTCTGTTTTATGGTAATTATACTAATCTCTCTCAATAAATTAGGCAATGATTTGTTGATTAACATGCTACACATACAGTAGCACCTTTAATGGGAAGAAGCATGAATGAATGGTTCACTGAGAATAGAACAGATTTTTCTTTAAACTACAGTTGTTTGTCCGTGACCCCCCCCCCCACACACACACTTCCTCCACCTCCCCCTCTCACTCACCTCTCTCTCTCTCTCTCTCTCCTCAGACTCCAGGTCTACGTTCCTGATAGTCGCTGTGGTCGGCATGTCCTGCATCCTGATGGTGCTCTTGGTCTTCCTCTACTTCTGCTTCAAACCCAAAATATATACGATGATATGATCTGTGAACTTTAATTACCTATTAATGATTCTATCCAGATTGGTTTTATGAGTCTGAACGCTCCAAGTCTGATTTGTGTCACTTGTCCCAAACCACATATGGAGGTCTGGACACACAAATCCGACTTGAACACTTGCCCAAATCAGATTTGTGGCAGTGCGGACACACTCCCAAATCAGATTTGGGAAACCAATCAAGATAATGATGATGAATGACTTTAGCAGCAAATCAAATTTGCCTGCAATGTGAACATGGCCTTAGTCAATGCCGCCCTCTAGAGGCCTTGTGATGAAGCATATCACCAAGCATCCTTTCCATTCCCCCAGACTGACTCACCTGCCATTGCCGTGTGTATGGAGGGCAGGGTTCCCTCCCTTTGCTTTTGATATCCCCCCTCCTCTGGTCATGTCATGTGCTGGACTTTTGTTCCTTGTGTATGTTTCTCTCAGTCTGCTCCTTCCTCGACACCCTCATTCCCTGCCTCTCCAGCTGTCCCTGATGCAGTTAATTAGTTACTACTACCTGTATATATTCTCAGGCTTCCTGCCCACCAAAAGCGATACAGGGCGATCGTCTCGCCTTCGCCCTGTCAAGCCCTGCCCCGCTGCTGCAGCTTGGTTGGCTGCCTTGCTGTATTTCCGTCTTCAATTGGTCTATTTTGATTTTGCCCCCCCCCTCTCGTCTTGTTGTCCTGATGCCAGGTATCCCAGCATGCTTTGCAAGGTGATGAGCGACGGACGGCAGCGACGACAGGAGGGGCCATTTTGAAACGGACCAATTGAAGACGGAAATGCAGCAAGGCAGCCAAGCAAGCTGCAGCAGTGGGGCAGGGCTTGACAGGGCGAAGGCGAGACGATCGCCCTGTATCGCTTTTGGTGGGCAGGAACCGTTAGTCTCCCTCCTTGAGTTTGTCATGTGATTGTTTCCTTGTCTAGCTTTGATTAGAGATTTTTGTATCAGGTAAACCTGTCCCCCCCCCCCCCCCCCGTGTGAACACAGTAAAGTGGTTTTTGTTCCTGTATCGTGCCTGCCTCTTGTGTGTCTGCACTTTGGGTCCAGATGACCTCAAACCCTGACTGCTCAGTGGTCATTCACAATTACAGCACAATTTAGAAAGACTAGCTATTTCAAAAAGATGTGAAGCTGGGGACATGTTTCAAGCCGTGGGAACATTGTCGCATTCATGTGCTCGTCGGATATATCGGATTTACGAGTTGTGAGCACGTGAACGGCCCTTCAATGTCGTATTTACCAGTGGGAATTTTGGAGATTTCTATGCTACACGAGTTTCCGATGTTGTGACGTTGCATGAGGATTCGGGACTACAACAATGGTGGTATGGAGTCCGTGGCACCAATTGACTGTAAAAAGTTATATATTTTGTTATTCTGTTCATAGTAGCTATCATTTATTTTTAGTAGTATTTAGTATTTTTAGTAGTAGAGCCCCAGGAATGAGTCCGGAAAACATTGATGCTAACACTTCTGGGTTCTTCACTGTTTTCGCCTATGGGATTTTTGAATGGGTTTTTGGCACGATGCTTCAAATAAGTTCTCTGGGCAACGCAAGCTTAATCAAACGCGAACCAGTGTTCAGCTGGATAATCTTCACACATGAGGACCACTTTTATGAGTTTTTAAGCTTTTACGTGCTGGTAAAAGGGCGGCTAGCTAGCAAACGGCAAAATGGGACTACACTGTTGAGTCGACGGGGATATTATACGTCAATAACGTCATTACATTTGACGTCATCACTTCAAAGGAGGAACATGGAAATTCTCTTTCCCTCACCTGGTTCAGCCCGGGGTAATCAGTGCACAGCAGCGCACACATCAACAACACTCCAGGTTGAGTGGTGACGTGACGGGGAAGCCTATGCGACACTGTGTGTAGTTCTGGATTAGCTTAGCACGAGCTTTTTACTTCTAGGGCTCGCATTTACGCTTCAAAACTCATGAAAGTGGTCCTCATGTGTGAAGATTATCCCGCTGAACACTGGTTCACGTTTGATTAAGCTTGCGTTGCCCAGAGACCTTATTTGAAGCACCGCACCAAAAACCCATTCAAAAATCCCATAGGCAGAAACAGTGAAGAACCAGGAAGGCCGGGACTTCCGCGTTCCGACTACAAAAATACGTCATCCCTGGGGCTCTCTATTATGGCCTATAGCTACCATAATAACCCACTACTTGCTTTTAGTAAGAAAACACCAGCCACGAGAAAACAAGTGTTCATGCTTGTTGCTCTTTCTGACCAAGAGCACTTGAACGGGTCCTGTCGTAATTACAACGTCACCCCTGGGAAATCCCATATGTCCGAGGAGCACATGAATGCGGCACATGTTTCAAGGGGGGTGAAAAAATCATAAAAGGATCTGTATTTAATGCACGTTTTCATGATTATGGACCTTAAAAAAGTGATACAAATATGACTATGTTCATCACAGTATATGGAGGCTAGTACTACATAATTATACTTTGATGGACAAACAATATTTGTCTATGAAAGGAATAATCATTCAAGATTCAACATGTATATATATTGTCACTCCGGTTGCACGAGGACACTCGTGGGAAGTTCTGAGGTCAGCAGGCTCAGAGAATCTTGAATATTGAGAAGAAGTTATTTACAACAACCATTTACAAACCAAAAGATGCAGTTCAGAGCTACCCGGAGTTTCAAAGGGCAGGCACTTTCAAAAAAGACCTGCCAGGTGATTGGATGAACCATCTCTCCATTATGTTTATCACAGGCTTGCTCTCACTGCCGTCACACCAAAGCCCGCCCATAGCCTATAGCTGCCTCTGGACACTGATTGGTGCGAACCACTGGTGGTTCAGCTTCAAACCAATGGATTGGAGCCTAACAAGATGGATTTTATCGTGTGTTCGTTCGTGATCTCACGATCTTATGTGAATCCAGCTGCCCCGCAAGGTTACCGACTTTTGTAATTTAAGACTTCCTGTCAAATTTCAAAATAAAAGCTCCTCTTTGCTTTACATAATGCTGTACATGATGAAAACTATAATTTTGCCAGAGGACAATACATAATGCAAATTATGCAATGCGGAAAAAAATGACACTCAAAGAAATGGTCAATTTACACTACAAGTCCCTATGAATATTTATTATGGTGATTTTGAATATTGTAGTCTCTTGCCTTTCTGTGCGGCCACAAGAGGTCTCAGTGTGACAGGATTAAACGGAGTCTCCAACGACATGATACAGAAGTATTAGTTTTTGTGGACAGTTAATTAGGGCTGATGATTGATGATTAACTTTGCTTTACAGGGTGTGACAGATCACAGATCATAGGTTACTGTAAATGAATGTATGTCCATTAAAAATGCTTGTAAGGAGTCTTTTTTATGACGTGAATAATGTGAGCAGCTGATCCGTGCTGCTCTCCTCACAGTTATTGCTCAATATATTGGGACGCACACCGGCTTTCAAAAGATCCCTGCTAAAGGAAATTACAACATGTGCTGAAGTGTCCACAGAAGAGGAAGTCAGAGCTGGGAGCTGAGCTTCAAGACCTTCAAGGAAGGGAAGAAAACTGAACTATGGTGTTTCTAGTGTTTTTAACCTGAGGAGGCTGTGAGGAAACGAGAACATCAGACTGGTGAGTGTTGTCTTTTGTAACTATAGAGCTGGGATCAAATCACAGCTGTGATTACATTCCCAGATACACGTTCAAGCTACAGTCAAAAGTTTGGACACGCCACATTTTTCTTTATTTTCTTTATTTACTATTTTCCACGTTTTAGAATAACAGTAAAAAAGAAACATCAAAGCATAGAGTTATGCATTGAAGACAAAGTGTTCAACAAATCAAAATAATCTCATAGTTTAGATTGTAGCAGCCATGCTTTGCCTTGATGGAAAGGCAATGGGCTTTTAGAAAGAGATCAGTCACTTCTCACTCACTCACTCACTCACTCACTCACAGTGTGTTTCTGTCTGTAATACGTGCAGTAACTCCTCCTCCCTGCTGGCCTGCTCCAGTCTACATGCTTATTCACTCTATCTGTTCAGGGACATCTAGGACCAAACACCATGAACCCAGGCTCATCTAACACATACAGGAGATAAGCAGGAACAAACTCCTGCCCTAAATCTAAAGAAATAATAATAATAATAATAATAATAATAATAACAAATAATAAATTACTGACCCCTCTATTGAAGCCATTTTAAAGCTCTGAAAGCAACAATAGTGATATGTGTCTGCTTTTTTCCTTGTTAAGTCACATCTCTTTGATCAGATACTGAAGCGTACTTTCACTGTAATCAGACAAATGCAAAACCAAAACCATATTATGCTGTTTTGATCTGTAAGAAGCAGTGTGAAATATTAACTTTGCGAGGCAGCTGGATTTGTGCGAGACGCAGTTAGGGTGTAGGGGTAGGGGTCGGGGTCGGGGTCGGGGTCGGGTCGGGTCGGGGTCGGGGTGATGGACAGGCGTAAGCGTTTGCCCCCCATTTCAACCGTAAGTCACATTAATTTTTCTTTTGTTATTTAAGCCTAAACCAAACCATTTCTCTATCATCTTAACATCTTTATGTTTTCCAATTAACGTTGGACACGTGTTTTCAAATTGACCTGTTTTTTTCTTCTTCTTTTTCCTGATTCCCCCCCCATTTTCTCCCCAATTGTAATTGGCCAATTCCCCTTAGCTGCTGATCTGGGAGGAGCCATAGACACACAAACGCTTCCTCCGATACATGTGCAGTTGCCAGCTGCTTCTTTTCACCCGACAGCGGGAAGCTTCACTGGCAGGGCGTAGCATGTGGGAGGATCATGCTACAGCATTCCCACCAGTTCCCTTCCGCTCCGAACAGGCGCCCCATTCATTGTATGCTTTTTTCATATTTTATTTATTCATTTAAGTATTCAGTACGTTGGTAAATTGATGTTTCATTTAAAAAGGCAGTAATTTCTCCCAGAGTTTCTCTACCATTGAATAGGTGTGGTGGGTCACTCTCAATGAATACTGTTATACTGGGAATATCACTGGATGGCTACATTTTATTTTACATGGAAAATGTGAAATTTAGAGATGAGTTCTGGTACAATTATAGTGTTAATTAATCATATGATGGCTTTGAATTTGCAAATATCAATATCCCCCCCCCCCACACACACACACACACTACCACCATATCAAGAAACACTGGGTTGAGGAATTCATGTCAGTTCAGTAGCTCGCAATTCGCCCGAAAAACCCACATTTTCACAGTTGAAGTTTTCACAGGTGTTTTCACAGTGGAATTAAAGACGTGTGGTTAAAATGTTTCCGACACTGACACTGAGACTAGAGTTCCTCTAGCTGAGTGGGTGAGTCCTGTATTCTTTGAACTGTGCACGCCACTGCTCTGTGGTTTGAAAGTAGTTCACGTTTTGCCACGTGCATCTCTCTGCAAAGGTGACATTGTGTGGAGGATCGTGGTCGATGATCGAGGGCACTGGTTCATAACAGTATGTGTGTTTGTGATACCTGGGGCTTTTGGGAGATTGGCCCCTACTGTAGGTCAACTTACCCGTCAAGTGATGAGAATGACACTTTAGCATACACTATTGAGGGATTATAGGCTCCATATAGTTGATTATAAATTGAACCATAGTATTGTTTAACAAAACTATGGGCAGTGGTGCGCACTAGCGGCCCCCCGGGGGGCGCACTAGGAGGCACTAGTGCAACGACCAGGCCACATACCCTTAATCTGGCTTCCCACCCGCAGACACGGCCAATTGTGCCTGTACGGATGCCCAACCAAGCTGAAGGTAACACAGGGGCTTGAACCTGGCGGCCCTCGTGTTGATAGGCTGGGAATCTACTGCTGCAGCACTACCCAGACAGCCTGTTCTTGGTAATGCTCAGAGAGATGCTGGAAAATGTGTAAACGTGTAAAACTGGATTGGATGTGTTTTTGGTACATTGACACCAAACACACCTCAAGACATACCGGTGAAACTAAACTGGAAAGTGGAGAATGGACCTTTAAAAAAAAGAAAAAAAGAAAGGATAATGGTCACATAAAAAAATAAAAACACGGGGGAAATGGGGTGTAAAAGATCTTAACACGTGTGGTCGGGAAGTTCTGATCACATCACACATTTTACACCTTGCATTAGCATGCATTTTTCCATATCCAGATAACATCCAGACCATTTATCTGGATACGGGTCACATTTAAAAAAACAGGTGTAAATAGACTTCCATTCATTCTGCAGGCATTGCTTAATGAGAGTAAGCAAACAGTGAGAGTGGACTGCCTTCCTCCGGTAGGCTTCCTTGGCGTTTATATGGGTGTTGTTTGTGCTTGGTGCACAGAGCTGGTGAGTCACTGGTGGACCTGCATCAGCAGCCTGAGACCAGTCGGCATGCCTGGTGCCTGGGTGAGAGGTCAAGCCTTCCTCTGAGCTCAACTGGGCTGTCCTGCAACCTCCCTCATCCTTCCTCGGTGTCTCTGCTCTGCCACGGTGCTGCTGCTGCTGCTGCTGCTGTCTCTGCTGCTCTCGCTGAGGTGAGTCTGCATTCTGCTTTCACTCTGCTTTATAAAAGTGCTCATGTCAAAGGACCTTATGATTAGTGGACTATTCAATGTAAACTGTAATCCTGGCTTTATTGACTGATAGCATCTGATATCATGAGCTTTGATGAATGCACCGTTCTGATGTTTAATTTTTTAGAGAAGTGTGTTGTAAGTCTCACCACAAACAGACACACTTCCTCTTACAGTGTATCTTCTGACCTGGGGGCATTGCTTGCATGTGCATTGAAACTTAAGCCATGTGGAAAGTCACATTTCTGTACCCATCATTTGACATACAATTGTTGCTCAAAGTAAAGTTGAGTGCCTGATGATCATAATCAGAGCATAATATAATAAACACAAGGTGCAATAAATTGATGGGCTTGAATACATTATGGGGCAACTGTAATAACATGACATGCGATTGAAATATAATTTGCAGAATGTTTATCTGATGATTGAGAACATTTTGTGTTTCTAATGGGTTGTTAATCTCCATGCAATCCTATTTGATCTTATCTTATCTTATCACACTGCACTTCCAGCATTTACTTTTTTTTTTTTTTGTTTACTTTGGTAAACACTCAACAGTCATCTATTGTACCACCATTCATCTGGGTCAGAACGCACGTTAGGCATAAGCTTTCACTCATCAAGTGTTCAACTCATTCTATTCTACACTCATCTTTGATTGGTGCTTGTCTTGTGTTTCAATGGGTTGCATGAACTTGGGTCTGGTTGGTTTGCTGTTCAAAGAGTCACAACGTTTTGTTGAGTTGCATTTCCCCCCCGGAAAAGCAGGTTTTGATGTACAGTATTCCCTTCTTTGACACTCATGGCAGTTAATGTCTTCATTCTGAAATATCACATTCAGTCATGTCAGTCATGTTCTCGTGCCGAGTGCTCTGTGGTGGGAAGGGTGAAACCCCCTTTCACTTTTACAACTGAATGAGTGTTGGAGTTTGACAGCTTCCCACAGTCAGCCCTGCTCTGGAGACATCACTCTTTGATTGCTTCTCACCATCCGTCTTAATAGAGAGACGGCACCAACAGGCTGAGTTTCTGACAGCAAGTCACTTAGAGTTTAGTCACATCATCTATATTTGAATATTCCCACAGTAGTTTACTCCTTGGTAAATAATCAGGCCAAGTATTTCCTCCCCCCGTTTTCCCAGTGCCTGCTAAAATTGTATCCTTCATTTCAGTGATGTTTTCTTTACACACTGTTGGCGATCATATTATATCAATAATCTTGTTTTGAGGAGGAAGGTTAGGTGTATTTGTCTCAGAGTGTATGGAAGCATATCACATGCATAATTCAAATGTAATATATTATGTTATATCATCATCACTTTATTAACAGACACAAGGTCCAGTATAAAAACAGACAATACATAAAATCATAAAATATCCATACCCCAATACATTACAATGTTATATGTACACACACATTTGAATTTAAATTTGACGCTTTAGGCTTTATGTGCAGTTTTTGCCTCAAAATGAATTCAAATTCAACCAGTCATTTGCATTTGACATGTCAGTACTGTATTGGCATTTAATTTAAACTGAAATTTGCATGCTTTATTTTTCTTAGTTTTATTCAAAGGATGATACGATTTAGAAATTTTCAATATATTTTCTGAACTGCATAGATATGCTTCATGTGATTGATGATTTTGCAGTCTTATCCACCTTATTTCTAGCTGCCATGATGCCTATGGGTGCTTCTTCCGGTGCGATCCTCCCAGCCTTGTTGCTGACAGCTTGACACCCGCATCTGTAATCAAAGCTGCAGGCGAACGGAGCAAATCACTAATCACGTCCAGCTTGACAAAAATGTGACTTGATTGTTGCAGCTTGAGTGCAGAACCTCCCAGCGTCAGAGTTTTAACATGTCGTTAATAACGAGGAAATGGCAAGCTGTAACAATCAAGTCACGTAAAACCGGACCTTGTACCCATAATTATTTTACAGCGGGGCATTCCAAAATAAGGTGGATAGGGTGTTATACATTTCATTAACAAAGACAATTTTACGCGGTAAAGATGGCAAGATGCAAATAGTTATCCAAATGTAAAAGGCAAAACAGCACCTCCTGTCTTTGCCATTTAATACACTCGCCACTGCGCTGATTCCCTGGCAAAATGCAATAGCAAAATGCATTTGGAGAGGACTGCATTAAGATCGTCACAGGTCAGTCGTCCCATTAAGGCGGGTAGTTCATAACGTGGGAACGGAGAGAAGGAAGGTGGGGACTTCCCTGACCCTGTGGTCGAAGCGCATAACCTTTCAGACAGGAAATGAGCTACTGTTAACCAGGTCAGGCTGTGAACCCCAACGATGGCTTTGCCACAGACCTCTGAAACACAAAACAACGCACCGATCAAACTGTCTTCAAATACTTAATTAGCCCGGAAACCTTGTTCGAAAAGGTCCGGTGCAGGTGTGACGGCTGTCAGCAGCAGTATTGCAGGTTGTGCATGTTTCATTCAGTACTTTATAGTCATTTGGAGACACTTGTACATTTTGTATCTTTTCTCCAAGGCTCCTATTCCTTATTTGCCTGGCACTTCTCTATTATTGTGAGCATATGGCCACTAGGACTGTAGGCAGGACCACCCTTAGTTGACTCCAAGTCAGAGTCAGCCGAGTTTGAGTCAAGACCAGGGCCAAGATCAGAGGGAGTCAAGAACAAGTCAAGACTGAGAGCAAAATCGAGTCTTAATCTGGACCAAAAAAGACATGTCTTTCCTGATGTAAATATATTGCTTGAGCAGTTTCCTAAGGATCAGCAGAGATGGAGATCTCTCTGCAAGAGCTTCTACATCCAACTAATAAACACTTAGACGTTTGACTAATCATTATGCGTTTGAGTTTGAACTGTCACACCCTACACAGGCGTAATCATTTACTTTACTGTAGGGCTGGGAAGAAAATCAATGTGGAGAAAAGCGCATCTTTGAAAAACCGTAGTGAGGTGGGAAAACGTCGAGTCAACTTCCAGAGAGAGAGAGAGAGACAGAAAAGTCACAAAAATGTTTGAGCCTCAAAAACTGAGTCAGTTTATTGCATGTCATTTTTGCAAATTTGGGATTAAAATTGATTCAACTGTTGCACCTAAATGGCTCTAGATTAAGCATCGACCAAATGTCTAAACTGTGAACCTAAAATATTTGGAAGCGCACCAGGTTGAAGTGCATAATGTGCACAGTCACTTCAGCCTTGTCACTGAATCACAGTTTGTATTTGTGTGTTTATAATGAGTCATAACAGGAGGTTTGGCTCAGCGGCCCGGGACAAATGACTGTAGAACCACTGTCAGGATAAATCTGTGACAAATGACTGTAGAACCACTGTCAGGATAAATCTGTGACAAATCACTGTAGAACCACTGTCAGGATAAATCTGTGACAAATCACTGTAGAACCACTGTCAGGTCAAATCTGTGTCATATCTCTCTTTCATGCCCAGCTTATTCACATTAAAAAAAATAGTTATATGAGGATTTGCTGGGCCGGCACACAGAATTGCCCCGTTTAATATTCATACAGTTTGATATTCAAACTGTTGAGGGTATGTTCCGTGTAATTCCATGTCTATAGTAGCTGACATTCTTATGTAGAATGATTTGCAATGACGGAAATTGTAAATTTACCCAATCGGTAACAGTTTCTATGAAGGTCATGTCTATAAGCATTATGAGCACATTCACAAGACATTACAATGCATTTATGCGGGTTTATCAAACTCTTTATGAATGTTTATAACCATGCATGACAACTTATAACCAGGTCTATAAAGTATCATACTGTAAGTGGTGGACATAACGTATTATAATAAACATCAATAATACGCTATAGCATGACTTTGTGAGCTTTAAGTAAAGTCACAGCACTATAAGGTTATTAGCAATTGTATGATACTATAACACAGTTATGATGACTCATGAGCAGTATTTGCTGGCTGCAAGTAAAGTGTAAAACAAAAACAGATTCTTCTTTCAAACACTGTTGTCACTTTGCCATGGCGGTATAAAGCATTACGAATGCTTAACTTATAATACATATGTCCACCACTTATAATACTTCATAAACCTTGTTATAAGTTGCCATGCATGATTATAAACATTCATAAAGAGTTTTATAAAGAATTATAACTGCATTATAATATCTTATGAATGTGCTCATAATGCATTATAGGTCATGGACTCCATTCCCTGACCTGTGATTTGTTTTCATGACCCGATTTCGCAACTGCAGCCCCACAACCAGATGGACAAGGTGCACGTGGCTGAACACACCCCGTTCCCGTAAACGCAGTGCAAACAGACAGACATGCACACGCCTGACCCGTCCATCTCTGGCAGTTTGTTGTAGTGAAATCAAACATTGCACAAATGTGTCCCGTTAGTAAAGGGCCATTTCCCAACAACCTGCGTCTGTTTTCTGCAACGCACGCACGTTTTTCGCCCCACTTCCTTGGATTTAGATTCACAACCGCAATATTTATAATGAGAGGAAAAAACAACAACGATGGATGTTTAAAGGTTCCTCACGGTTTTTGGTTTGGAAACTTGTCAGCTGAGGCCAGGAGACAGTTAGATAGAGTGGTGCACAGTGCATCCAGAATCATCGGATGTCATCTCCCACCCCTAGCAGAACTATACAGCACAAGGACAAGGCCCTGGAAATGTTAAGGGACCCATCTCACCCAGCAAACAACCTCTTTGACCTCCTGCCCTCTCAGATGAGATTCGGAAGTGTTAAACCCAGAACACCCAGGCTCCAGAACAGCACCTACCCCGAAGCTGTCCGCCTTCTTAACACCATAAATCTTAAGCACAAATTATGCTCGAGCGAAATCGACAGCGCTGACTGCGCCGAGGGGGTCGCCGCAGCCGGGCGTCCTCTCGCCCCTAGCTCGGTGTAGGGGGGCGTGCAGCTCCTCGAAAATGTGACTCTGCCCCGTCAACTCCTCGTTGTGAGGAATGAGGAAATGCCATTTCCTCATTTAACGTGCTTGTCCCTCATCTAGCAAAGCCTTCTGCAGGCTCACCGGAATGAGTTTTGAAATGGAGGGACAATAAAATGTTCCCCCACCGACATGATTGCAAGTTCTTGGTAAACGACACGATAACGTTTTGGACGTGTACCGCAGCCAATGCGCCGAGTTAACGTTCGAGTATGCACAGTCTCGCTGTCGCCGCTCGTCGGCGGCAAGGCTCCAAGTCGAGGTTGTGCAGAACCATGCCGAGTGCTTAACACTAACTGTGCAATTAAGACAATGCACTTGTAGCACTTTCCAGGGGGCCTACATTGCACTTTAAACACTGCATAGTGTTGCTGCTACCGCCGCTCCGCGTGGTGTTTGCATCGTTGCAGTAATGCATTACGATTGCACTAATGCATTATGTTCTTTTCCTATGTTTGTTTTGTATTGTGTGAATGCATGGTTTTATGTGCTTGTCTATGTATGTGAGCTCATTAAGACAAATCCCAATCAGCTCTGTTGACACGGCCAATAAATCTTGAATCTTGAATCTATGCTTAATATAATTTTAAGCAAATGATATCATTGTTAAATTAACGGTGATCTCGCCACATTAAGACTACATTTCCCATATCCCGGCCGGTGTCCTGTTAATGATTTATAGATGCAAACACCATTAGGTGAATCTTATTTCCCAGCAACAAGCCGGCAGCATAAAGGTTAAAGAAACAGTTGTGCCTAACCTCCACTCCCCATCAATAATTAGTTTTGCCCTTGAGCGAGACACAATCCCACGGAGTGTCGTTCTGCGGTCAAAGGCCAAGCGCATTACCAGTAATCAGTGGGTGTGATAATAGAGTATGTGAATAAAGCAGTGCAAAGTGTTGCATGTGTTATCATGCATAAACAAAAGGGGGGGGGAATCACTGTTAAACCAGCCAGCCACCCACACACCTCTCTCTCTGTCTCTCTCTAGCCCAGTCGCACGAATAAAACGTTGAGATTGTAGACGTAAAATGCTGTTTTAGAAACATATTTTGCCAAAGTTTGGTTTCAAATGTACGTTGATATTATACATTTGCGTGGATTCCACACACGTACAATGCCTACATTTTATTCTGGTGATTGGGTTGCTCTCTCTCTCTCCCTCTCTCTCTCTCCTCTGAGCACTAGTCTCTATCTCTCGCTCTCCTCTGAGCACTAGTCTCTAACTCTCGCTCTCCTCTGAGCACTAGTCTCTATCTCTCGCTCTCCTCTGAGCACTAGTCTCTATCTCTCGCTCTCCTCTGAGCACTAGTCTCTATCTCTCGCTCTCCTCTGAGCACTAGTCTCTATCTCTCGCTCTCCTCTGAGCACTAGTCTCTATCTCTCGCTCTCCTCTGAGCACTAGTCTCTAACTCTCGCTCTCCTCTGAGCACTAGTCTCTCTCTCTCTCTCGCTCTCCTCTGAGCACTAGTCTCTCTCTCTCGCTCTCCTCTGAGCACTAGTCTCTATCTCTCACTCTCCTCTGAGCACTAGTCTCTAACTCTCGCTCTCCTCTGAGCACTAGTCTCTATCTCTCGCTCTCCTCTGAGCACTAGTCTCTAACTCTCGCTCTCCTCTGAGCACTAGTCTCTCTCTCTCTCTCGCTCTCCTCTGAGCACTAGTCTCTCTCTCTCGCTCTCCTCTGAGCACTAGTCTCTATCTCTCACTCTCCTCTGAGCACTAGTCTCTAACTCTCGCTCTCCTCTGAGCACTAGTCTCTCTCTCTCTCTCGCTCTCCTCTGAGCACTAGTCTCTCTCTCTCTCGCTCTCCTCTGAGCACTAGTCTCTCTCTCTCGCTCTCCTCTGAGCACTAGTCTCTCTCTCTCTCTCGCTCTCCTCTGAGCACTAGTCTCTCTCTCTCGCTCTCCTCTGAGCACTAGTCTCTATCTCTCACTCTCCTCTGAGCACTAGTCTCTAACTCTCGCTCTCCTCTGAGCACTAGTCTCTCTCTCTCTCTCTCTCGCTCTCCTCTGAGCACTAGTCTCTCTCTCTCGCTCTCCTCTGAGCACTAGTCTCTATCTCTAACTCTCCTCTGAGCACTAGTCTCTATCTCTCGCTCTCCTCTGAGCACTAGTCTCTCTCTCGCTCTCCTCTGAGCACTAGTCTCTATCTCTCGCTCTCCTCTGAGCAATAGTCTCTATCTCTCGCTCTCCTCTGAGCACTAGTCTCTATCTCTCGCTCTCCTCTGAGCACTAGTCTCTATCTCTCGCTCTCCTCTGAGCACTAGTCTCTATCTCTCGCTCTCCTCTGAGCACTAGTCTCTCTCTCTCCTCTGAGCACTAGTCTCTCTCTCGCTCTCCTCTGAGCACTAGTCTCTATCTCTCGCTCTCCTCTGAGCACTAGTCTCTAACTCTCGCTCTCCTCTGAGCACTAGTCTCTATCTCTCGCTCTCCTATGAGCACTAGTCTCTCTCTCTCTCTCCTCTGAGCACTAGTCTCTATCTCTCGCTCTCCTATTAGCACTAGTCTCTCTCTCACTCTCCTCTGAGCACTAGTCTCTCTCTCGCTCTCCTCTGAGCACTAGTCTCTCTCTCTCTTGCTCTCCTCTGAGCACTAGTCTCTATCTCTCGCTCTCCTCTGAGCACTAGTCTCTATCTCTCGCTCTCCTCTGAGCACTAGTCTCTCTCTCACTCTCCTCTGAGCACTAGTCTCTATCTCTCGCTCTCCTCTGAGCACTAGTTTCTATCTCTCGCTCTCCTCTGAGCACTAGTCTCTATCTCTCTCTCTCCTCTGAGCACTAGTCTCTCTCTCTCTCTCGCTCTCCTCTGAGCACTAGTCTCTAACTCTCGCTCTCCTCTGAGCACTAGTCTCTATCTCTCTCTCTCCTCTGAGCACTAGTCTCTCTCTCTCTCTCGCTCTCCTCTGAGCACTAGTCTCTATCTCTCTCTCTCCTCTGAGCACTAGTCTCTCTCTCTCTCTCGCTCTCCTCTGAGCACTAGTCTCTCTCTCGCTCTCCTCTGAGCACTAGTCTCTCTCTCTCCTCTGAGCACATCTCTGGCAGTGAGGGAAAACATTTGCGAGACGTTTCTCTCGCCCGCTGACTCGGTGGTTCCCTCCACCTCCGCCTCCTACATCCTCCTCCCAGGTCATGACCTGCCACTTCCCACGCTCCTCTGCTCTGCGTGCCCGGGCTCGTCCCCGGGCAAACAACGGCTCCTCAGCCTCCACCTCGCATAACACAATCCAGACGTTAGTGGTGGAAAACTGTTGCATGCTGGGAGAATAAGTGAAATGATAAGATACGAAGAAAGGCTGCTTTTTTCCCTGATCTTTGCGATGCTTTGAACCTGCCATTTTTAGAGCTTACTGTAAAGCTGCAATATGCAACTTGTTCCACGCTAAAATGACAATAAACTAGAGACCATCGTGCGATGGGATCCCACCAGTCACGACTTAACATCACACCCATCTTAGAACTGGGCCTTTTTTTATTATTATTTCTCAGATTTTTCCCCATTTTCTCCTCAATTATACTTTGCCAATTCATCCCCATGTTGCCCTATTGGCTGCCCCAGTTGCTGCTCCACCCTCTCCCGATCTGGAGAGAACCGAGACTAGCACCATGCTTCCTCCGACACATGCACAGTTGCCAGCCACTTCTTTTCACCTGGCTGAGAGCGGGAGCTTCACCGTATGGACATAGCACGTGGGAGGATCCCACCAGTTCCTTTCCACCCCGACCAGGCGCCCCGACTGACCAGAGGAGGCACTAGTGCACTGCACATCTGTAAGTTTCCTGATGGCATCTTGCACGGTTTTGACACTATCACGTTCACAAAATCTGACCACAGACAGACAGACAGACACGCAGGCAGACAGACAGACAGCCATACACCTATAATCACCATGATAAACACGTGGCAAATTACTCAAATATTTTAGCATTCAAAAGTAGCACGAGACCCCTTCCTGGCTGTTCATTGGCTAATGAGTCATGCATTTTGGTCATCCGCTGAGGCCACTCACTCTCTAGAGGACACTAGTGCGAGGACACTAGTGCCACTCTCTCTCTAGAGGACACTAGTGCCACTCTCTCTCTAGAGGACACTAGTGCCACTCTCTCTCTAGAGGACACCAGCCAGACACCGAAGGAGGAGCAACCCAGCTGATATGGAATAAAAGAGAGCGCGAGAGCTAGCCAAGGTAGCCGTTAACTGCAGACCAAAGCAGCTGTTAGCTGAGGGGCTACAGTGTTGCCAGGGAGCAGCCGTAGCTCGAGAGCGGCTCGGGTTTAATTCTGTACTGCAACATTGTATCAGAATAAACTCTGTTTCTGCAACGGACTCTGCCTGCCTTCACCGACTGACACCAGTAGCTTTTGAGAACAAATGTTGTGGTGAAGATTCCAGCCTTCATTCTGGCCCAGTAAATTTTGAATCACACGACAACCGATATCTTTAAATTATGTTAGTGTCAGCAGCTCTTTAAGGCAGAGTGACCCACCACACCTATTCAATGGTAGACACCCTAACCCCCCGAAAAAAGAAAAAAAAACTGAGACCGATGGTATCACATCAGCCATGCTGCCCGCAACGTGACTGCATCTTGCAGTTTTGACGCTACCGCGTGTGGAAAATCGTGTGTGTGTGTGTGTGTGTGTGTGTGGTGGGGTGGGGTGGGGGGCTGGGCTAATGTGGGGGGCCCGGCCTGCTTGCTCGGATCGCGTCCATTTTCAAACTCGACCTTCATCTTTATGTCAACTACACACCTGTAACGTTTCGTGACTGCATCCTGCACAGTTTGCACAGTCAGTCACACATGACTGACTTGACTTGCTGCTCTACATTTAGACTTGAGACTTGACATTAAAGACCTGACTTGGTTATTGACATTTAGACTTCAGGGGTGCCTTGACGCTCGTGAAGACTTGAGAGACTGACTTGGGCCGGAGGAAAGTTGACTTGCCACACCTCTGACATATACACAACATGTAAACAAATACATCCAAGCTGAGTGTGGTTGCATTGCTGTCATCCAGTCAGACGTGACTCATACTCTGTGTGCCATGCCAGTGAAGCGCTCACACTTCTGTTGAGCTGAGGTGTGGGTGTGGTGTGTGTGATGGAGGAGCTGACTGGAGGGTATATTTGTTTTGGTCCTGTGTGAATGGAGGAGCTGAAAGGAGAAGTGATGTGGTTAGATTAGATCTGTCACAAATCACGATCTGCTCAGCGGCGCTCCGCTATCTGATTGTGGTACAACACAAAACTCACACAGCCTCGTTCTCTTTAGTTAAACCCAATGAGGAATGTATTTGCCTGCATGTGTGTTTTACCGCATGTCATGACATGTATGTATTGATTCAGGCGGTGTCTCCTCATAGACGCGTGTTCAATGGATCAGCATGGGGGAAATCCTCCCGTTCTTCCAATGCCGCAGAGTTAGCATTTAGCTGCTAGCCCAGCCCAGGCAGACAGGATCGGGGATTCAACCCCCGCAATGAACGTAACATCTGAACAGACTTCTCTGTACCTGTTCTTGAAATCCCAATCCTGTAGTGTAGAGCTACAGCACCTCATGGCTCATACCGGCCCAACAACTTAGTTGGGGTTAGGCTTATGGTTTGTGTCAGGAAACAAACCAGGTCTCTCGTGACAAGAAAGTTACAAGTTGGGAACGCTACGGGTCGGCCAGTCCCAGCACCCCTTGTCCCTAGTGCGACTTTGACCTACTTAAACCGCAGACTATGTTCAAGACAATGGCAACCTCTAGTGTTCACTCACCCGCCGCAACGTACGATGACTAGCCCTCGCCTGCACTGTTGATTTCTGAAGGGAGGGAGCTAGCCTGGGTAAACCCATCCCCCACGTGACCTGCTCTCAGACCTGTTCTCAGTCACTGGGAACTGAGAGAGCAGGTCACGTGGTGGCTGGGTTTACCTAGGCTAGGAGGGAGCTACCTTTCTCTTCTCAAGGGTTCCTGACCAAGCCTCAGTTTGTGATGGGTTTGGAGTGAGAGAATGGGTTGGATAGTCGATAAAAGGACAATATCTGCCAGATATATCACAAACCTATACAATGACGCCAACAGACTCAACAAACTGATCCGTAAGGCCAGGGACATTGTGGGGCTGGAGCTGGGCTCTCTGACAGCGGTGTCGGAGAAGAGAACGCTGTCCAGGCTACGCTCCATCATGAGCAATGACTCTCACCCACTCCACGGCGTGCTGGTCAAACACAGGAGCACGTTCAGTGAGAGGCTGATCCCACCTAGATGCAATACGGAGAGGCACAGGAAATCATTCCTGCCTGTGGCCATTGGACTCTTTAATGCCTCACTAAGAAGAGCACCTCGGAGACACTCAGTCTCCCTGAGACTGAGTCAGCCGATAGGTTAACTGTGCCTTAGCTGAGCCACATGTAATGGGCAAGCTGACCTAATATAATTCCAGTGTGCAATAATTGCAATTTGACACGTAATGTACATTTTACTTTATTTTTGTTTACTTTATTGCATTTTACTACTGTGTTATGCTATGTGTGTTCTGAGTGCGAGCTGCTGTAACTTGTCCAAATTTCCCCCCGGGGATCATTAAAGTCTTTCTGATTCTGATTGGTCTATCCCTGTTCATAATCCATGGAGTCATGACGCACACATCTGTTTCATTTGAGTCTTTAGAAACTTTACTAACACAACAAACCATTTCCAACCTCATAAAACAAACATACAGCAATCATCTGATAACAACTGTCAAGGTTAACTGGGCTGGTTAATGAGTAGAGCTGCATGCTCAGACAAGTAGGGTCTGGTCTTCCTGAGGTTGTGCAGGAGCCACATGCTCCTCATAGGTGTGGTCACCTCGACAGCATGAGTTGTTCTCTTTAACGTCAGACTAGTCGAATCTGAAATAAAATGGTTCTTGTTTCTCTGAGTCAGTCCACATCCAAGCATCTGTTTCTTTCCCAGCTTTGACCACATACTTTACAGTAGGCCAATAACCGTTCTTCTCCATGACTGGATAGTGTGGCTTAAGTCACGCCATCTTCTGGGGATGTTTCGTAAAATCCTAAAGAGTTTTACTGAGACAAACCAAGTGCTTCAGCTGCAGTATGAGATGAATCGCGAGTGATCATAAAACATTTGACTTGGACCAGAACTAACGACCCCCCCCCCCTTCCTTCCTATGATATGTATATGATAAAATACAATTCACTTGTTTTCATATTTTACTATCATTTTCCCAATTGAAGGTACCCGAGTATCACTATTTTCTGCCACTTCCTTCGAAACTGGCTGAACTTCCTCCTGACGTCAGAAAAACCTTTCAAAATATCATCTATTACTGTAATATTATATATAGATGTGCTGGAGGAATTGACTGTGACTGGCCAGGATTAGTTTCAGATAAACACATGAGTCTGACATATAATCCGTATCACTGGTCTAAATGAACGCACCATGTTGAGACTAGTTTACAAACGGAATTGTGTACAAGGGTAACAGTTATGAGATGGGCATCACTTTAATGGCATCAACAAGATTTAGCTTAACAACCAACAAGCTCGGTACACAGCAAGCAAGCGAGTATCCGCTGTTAGCCAGGTCAGATAACGTTATCGTCGACAATGACGAGCACTTTCTTGTAAAACATACCTGGACTCCAACAAAGAAAGCTTCAGATAGTTTTCTCTCCTCTGAGCACTCGAGCCACTTACGTCAATAAGACCCGCAGACGTTAACGTAATTCCGTGGAATGCGAGACTTAACGAGCCAGTTACATGGCGTTGCATTCTTAGACATTGCCGTTTGCTTTTATTTGGTATGTTACATACAATTGGCCAAATTATTAGTTAATTCAGAGTTAGATGATATTGGAGCAGCCAGCCATTTTATTTTATTTTATTTTTAGCGGAAGTTGCGACACGACCACACAACCGGGTCAAATGGGCGTGGCTACATAAGGTGAATAGGCCTATCTGATCGACTGCCCAGACTGACAGCTGCTAGAGCTGCTGATTTCTCTCTTCCATGGAACTTCCAGAGAAATAACAGTTCCTAATAATAAATAACAGTTCTTAATGTGTGCACTGACATTTAACATGTTGGTGAACAGAGTCAACAATAGATCCTGCTGCTGTGATTTTCAACACTATGGACAGTCGGTCTACCGAACAAAAAGCATTTTTATTGATAAAAGAGAACATAGCTGAGGCATACCATTTAGGAGAGATAGTTCCAGTTTGGGAGACCGGATATACGAACTAAACCAATAGTAGAAATGCAAAATGAGGTAAAGCAGGATTGTTGTTGTTCACTGTGTTCAATGTTCAATGCCATTCAAATGAATGGGAAGTAGAAATCTGACCAATACAAACTCATCCAGCTGCATCTAATCTTGGTGAGTAGATTATATTCTGTTTCTCATAATTAAGTGGATTATTGCTTTCACTTTGGAGCTGCTTACCATTAGATGAAAGTGGTGATTTTGTCTTACGGTGTGGTTCATGTTTGCAAATGATGTATATCACCTCAGTATGGTTTGAATGTGTAAACGGCTGTTTGTTGGTTTTTGAAAACATAAATCTTCTGTTGTTTTGAATATTTTTCTGATGAATAGTCAATAAAGTAGAAGTTTGAGTGATATTCAAATGAGTCTTATCAAATAGAGGGTATGCATGTGATGTCACAGAGGCAGAGGTCACTGCAGGGTCACGCCCACTGAGTCACATCAAGACTGAGCTTGAATGCAGTAATCAGCCTAGATAACTGACACCTGCTGGTCAGGGAGGAACTTGACACGCATTTTGACACTCGTTCCTGATTGAGGGGGCATGTTCCAGTGGGTGTGCATACCCTCTATAGGCTACCTGTTGCCAAAGCAAATAATAATAATAATAATAATAATTATTATTATTATAGGTAATAATAATAATAATAATAATAATAATAATAATAATAATAATAATATAAGTCCGTCCCAAAACATTGAGTCATTCCTGCCAGCTTGTGTCATTGTTGTCTCAGGTTCAAACAGCATGTAAAATTGCACGTTCATTTTTTTCTCCAAGAATATCCAGTACTTGTTTTGGAGGGAATTTTTCAAAATGTTTTGGAATTTTTAGAAGCCCGTCGATGTGACATTTTCACCCAGCAGCTCAGAGGGAAGTGCGGCAGCAGCTGCGGCAACCTCGCTTCACTTTTCCCCAGAACATTCGCTCACAGACTTCCCGTCAATCCAGAGCACAGAGAACAGTGAGGCAGTGTTCAGGAATGCAGGGCTCCCTCCAGTTCTGCTGCGTTACGCAGAACTTTGTTTATGACTCCTGAGTCATGAGGGTGAGGGAGTGTGTCATCCTCAACTCAGTCTGAGAGGGAGAGAGAGAGAGAGAGAGAGAGAGAGAGAGAGAGAGAGAGAGGAGGCAGATAGGAAGGGAGAGACGGAGGGAGAACAAGGGCAAGCCCTTTAGAACACGGTGACGGCACCATCTCCCCCCCAACACCACCCACATCCCCCAGGCCTAGCCACTAAAGCTAGAAACACCACCTCCCCCCCCCCAACACCACCCACATCCCCCAGGCCTAGCCACTAAAGCTAGAAACACCACCTCCCCCCCCCCAACACCACCCACATCCCCCAGGCCTAGCCACTAAAGCTAGAAACACCACCTCCCCCCCCCCAACACCACCCACATCCCCCAGGCCTAGCCACTAAAGCTAGAAACACCACCTCCCCCCCCCAACACCACCCACATCTCCCAGGCCTAGCCACTAAAGCTAGAAACACCAACCCCCCCCCCCACACCACCCACATCTCCCAGGCCTAGCCACTAAAGCTAGAAACACCAACCCCCCCCCCCCCCCACACCCCCCAGGCCTAGCCACTAAAGCTAGAAACACCACCCCCCCCCATATCCCCCAGGCCTAGCCACTAAAGCTAGAAACACCAACCCCCCCCCACACACACACACCACCCACATCCCCCAGGCCTAGCCACTAAAGCTAGAAACACCACCCCCCCCCCATATCCCCCAGGCCTAGCCACTAAAGCTAGAAACACCAACCCCCCCCCCACACACACACACCACCCACATCCCCCAGGCCTAGCCACTAAAGCTAGAAACACCACCCCCACCCCCCCCATATCCCCCAGGCCTAGCCACTAAAGCTAGAAACATGCTACAATGTCAGCCTCGACTTGGAGCCGTGCCAATGGCAGCTAGACCTATATACTCAAACGTCAGCTTCACAAGGGCATCACAGGACAGGAGTCACCAGCAAAATGATAAATTGTCAGATTTCACTAGGATTTCAATGACTAGAAGTTACCCCAAGGAGAGAATGTAGTGCATATACTTGGTTGAGTCACATTTTCGGCGGGGCTGCACGGTGGCATAGTGCAGCCCTCTGGCGCCATACTGCGACGGCTCTGGCGCCCGACCATGAATTCCGCTTAATCCTGCCCACCCCTCGTATCCCGACTGTAGTACCTCCCTAACCCTCTAGCTACAGCCCTTTGACCACTAAACCCACTAAACGTCCATGACTGAGTGACTGTCCTAACTTTTCCATCTTGTGACCCCGGCGAGGCTGCTGGCCCAGCGCCGTGGTAAAACCAGAAAGACCGAGAGAAGGATAGAGAATAGAGGTAGGGAGGGAGGAGAGAGAGCGGAAGGCAAGAAGAAAGAAAGAAAGAAAGAAATTCATGCAAATAAAGCAGGATTGAGCTGAATTGGGAGAGGGAGGGAGGGAGGGAGAAAGATAGACATTTATTCATGCAAATAAGCAGATTGAATGTAAATGAATTGTGAGAGAGACAGAGGAAGAGACACAGGCAGAGGAAGAGAAAGATAGTTGTATGAACAGAGAGAGGGAGAGAGTTTGCTTGAAAAAAAGAGACAACTTTGACAGTATGTTGATTACATCTTTACCATGATACCTTTATGTCTGGATAAAGGGACAACGGGTCGTCTGGGCGTGTTGTGTCAGTTCATTGATCAGTGTGTGTGTGTGTGTGTTTGTGTGTGTTTGTGTTTGTGTTTGTGTGTGTGTGTGTGTGTGTGTGTGTGTGTGTGTGTGTGTGTGTCTTTCAGTCATCATGGGTCTGAGTCCAGCGCTGCCATGCCTCCTGTTGGTCCTCAGGCTGTTTGGAGGATCGTCAGCACTTAATAGAACACTGGGTGAGACACACTCTTATCTCAACTCATAGGAACAGGAGCAGAGCTGCAGAGCTGTGAGCCTGTTTTAACCTAAATGGAGAGAAAAAACAAAACATTAAGAGAATAGTGACTGTTGTGCGTGTGATCTTTTATTTTATTTAACCACATTTTATTTAATTATTTAATTATTTAAATTGCATTTTTTGTTTATTTATATTATTATAACCCTATCCCTTATATATTATATAACCCTAACCCTAATTGTATTATTTGTAAATAAATAAACAAACAAACAAATAAATAAATAAACAAACAAACAAACAGATAAATAAGTAACCTTTTTTCTTTTTGTATCATAGAATCATGTTTTTGCAAAGACTGTCAGTCAGACTTGACTGTCTGTAAAGCTCCTCGCTGCCATCTGGTGGTCACTGGTGCAACTGCAGTTTTTTGTCTTCTGATGGATCTGAGCTTATGATTTCTACGCAATTCTATTTCTGGGTGAAATCAGAGACAGCATCCTTACATGTAAGATGATGTAGTAGCTTGCCATGGTTAACTGCATGGCTGCTGTCTAAAGGTTATTCAAATCTTTTCAGTTGTTGCTGTTGTTGTTTATTTATTATTGTTATGATTATTATTATTATTTTGGCCACAGTGGTTCCCACAGAAGTTCAGTACTATGGTGGTCTAGGGGCAGCTGTTCTCACCCTTGGGTTGGGCCTCCTTGGAGGGGGTCATGGAGATGTTTTGGGGGATGGAAAAAATCTGTTTCAACTATACAAATCTTTTAGCATGTCCAATTTTTGAGATTTGCAGCTAACTTTTGCTTTTCTGTTGTGAAATACTTAGCAGTTTTCAGCCTCTTGGCCTTTGATAATAAATCAAATGAAGCACTTGAAAATGGAAATCTTCCTATATCTTCTTTGGACTGTGAAGCAGTCTGTAAGTTGGGAGGCGGGAGGGTCACAAAGTCAGAAAGGTTTAGAGCCACTGTCCCCCAGACCACAGACCTAATTTAATAGGACTAAATGATGAAATATGAATAGAAGCTGAAAAACATCTCCTCTCCTCTGAGCAGACAACTGCACCGACTACGAGCTGCAGTTTGGCCGGGTGTTCTCGGTACCTGGGGAGGTGGCCATGCTGCACAGCACGCTGGTTGCTCCAGATGTCTTTAACTTCACCGCGGAGCCGTACAACATCTCCTGGTACGCCCCGCGGACGGGCCGCCAGCTCAGCGAGCAGCCCGGACGCTTCCTGCTGCGGGGAGAGACGCTCTGGGTCCTCAAGGTGCAGCTGGAGGACGCTGGAGAATATGTCACCATCCTGAGGTACAGTCACAAACTGTCCAGTTGTTTCTCATTTCATTCAGTCATTTTGTTCCAGTACTGCTGCGCTGCCTTGGCAGCAGTAAGGTGGGTCTTTTGTAAAGAACACATTTAAATAACCAAAAAACAACAACACACACACAGTACTGCAGCAGTTACCTTGGAAACCCAGCAGTAAAGTGGCCAAACTAAATGAGTAACAACACAAGTTTACATTTGGGCCACTAAAAATGTGGCCCCCAAAAAGCCATAATCCTATAATAATAATGCAAAGTGTCTGTGTGTGAGTGAGTTCAGTCACAGCTGTGCCATTTTGTGTGCGATTGCGATTCGCGATGAATCTTTCAGGAAGTATAAACAGCACCCCTGCTGGTGACCCAACAGGAGCCTTTTCATTTTTGAATTAGGTAATTAGGGCCGACTAAATGGACAAAAATGGCAAATTAGTGGCCCAAATGAGTCGACACAGGTTCAGCACCAGGGAGAGCTCCATTCATTAGCTACTGATGGAGCTTACCTGATTGGCGGAGCACAGCTGTGCAGAATTGGAATTAGCCAGGGAAGTGGACTATTGATAGTATTCTGTTACATCACCACACACACGGCCATTTTGGTAGGAAAACAACAGGTGATTACAATCAAGTGACACTTACAGCCAATGAGCTGTGTGTATTGTAGCGCCATATTGGTAGGAAAAAGGCTTGTGACATCATCGGAATACTATGAATAAAACCCTCTGGGGAGAGAGAGGAGAGGCTGCATGCCCACTCTGTAAGCGAGGCCTGACTAAATGGCCAGTGAGTGTGTGCTCCAACGGGAATCAGTATCAGAACTATAATAAAATAAACTGTGGCGTGCGCACACACACACACAACACACACACACAGTTTTGAATGACATCAATATAGACAATAAAACACTGGGAAGTGGAGAATATGGATTATTGAATGAAAACTTGAATGAAAAGTGAGCTTGTCCTCTTGATCTTGCAGGACTGCCTCTCGGTGCTACAGACAGGCCACTAAGCTGGTGGTGGACGAGCCGCTGGCCGGAGAGTGTGGCCGGCCGAGGAAAGCTCCTCAGATGCTGACGGAGGGAGTGACCGACCATGTGGCCTGCCCACTGAAGGACCATATAAAGAAACTGGACAACTACGCTGTCCCTTTCTCCCTCAAGTGGTACAAGGTGAGTTACAGGAGAGGATTGTTCAGTACTGACATACAACGTACATCATTTATGTAGTTTATTATGTTGCTTAAAGTAATAATCCTGTTGTTTTGATTCAGTCTCCATCTTTGTCCTTCAGCCTCACTGTGCATGATGTTCCCTTACTGCGCTTGTCACAAATTAAGCTGTCAATCAAACAGTGTGGGCGGAACTCAGGTTCCCGTTTTATGGCGGTTGGCATCCAAGTGTTGCATTACCGCCACCTACTGGATGCTAACATCTTCATAGTGCAAACTATTTCTTTACAGTGACCATATGTGTCCACCTAACGTGACCCCATTCACAATACTGTCCATTCTATGACCCAGATGCAATTGTCTGAGTGGGAGTTAGGACGGAGTTAAACCAATAGCTTGAAGCACAACAAGATGGATTTTTCACCCGACCGTGATCTGGTGAATCCAGCTGCCTCGCAGGTGACCTTGAAAGTAGTTGATGAGGGAAGTGGGAATCTTTCTCATTCATTCCCTTTCGTTACATCTAATAACCAGCAGGACAACTAGGATTCAAATTAGTTTCTACGTGCTTCTATACTGCAATTTGATGGATTCGCTAACAATCCCGAACTTTCCCTCTAGTCACCATCATTGTAAAAAGCCAGATTACCTCTTGAACGTTGACCCTTTCTTCACTCTTCAGGGCTGTGAACCCCTAGAGGATGGAAGTGGCAAGTTCACCTACAGGGACACGAACAGACTGAAACTGGACAGGGTGACGACTCAGGACAACGGCTCCTACACGTGCACGCTCACCTTCCCCCTGGGCGGGGTCACGGGCTCTGTCTCCGAGACCATCAACGTAGATGTGAACGGTCAGAGCTGAGTCACACACTGTCAAATCAATGGCACACAAACATTTCACATTTTGCACTTGAGGCATGTAGCTGTTTCTGTTGTCCAAAGAAACATACAGTGAGTGCAAGAGTAGATTCAGCTTTCATCTATCTATCTATCTATCTATGTATGTGTATAGAAAATGGCTCTCTCAAATCGAGCAATCTGGCTCACAGCTGTGCTATAAAAATGAACATATACCACAGGCTCAGAAGTCAGCGCTCAGTCCAAATTGGGACAGGCGAGAGGGGCTCACTGTCAAACGGCTCACCTCATTTTTTACTCACCTCCTTTTTTAAACAGTGATAATAATAATAATATATAATAATAATTTTCATATTACCTACCTTGGTAACCGTTTTATAAAAGCACGGCGTCGGGCGAAGCACTGCCCTTAGGTGTGGTATAATAAGCATATACCACGGCCTGTCGTGATCTGTTGCTTAAATATATATATATATATATATAAATTGATATATAAAGGCATAGGCGTGCACACACACACACGTACACACACACACATACACACACACACATGGCATGCAGCCTGTGATGGGGTGGTGAGTTGGCATCGCTTCATTTTAAAAGTTCACGAGGCAAAGTTTGAGATAGAGTGATGCTGGGGAAGGAAGTAAGCGCTGCGGGGAGAAAGAAGAACGTTTTATTCAATTACAATAATCAATAGTAATTGTGATCAATTAAAACTATAAGGCAACTTTACACTTTGGTGGCCCCAAGTGGCAGCGAGGGGTAACTGTTTGGATTTTCACAAAACTACAAACTCTTTGGTATAATTTTGTTATAATGGTGGTGTTTGACAAGCTCAAGAAGGAACAATATGAAATAAATTCATGTTGTCATGTTGCTGTCCTGTTTATCACTGTGTGACGCTCATGTTGCTCTTGGTCACTGTCTTTTCAGTAGTGTACAATCTGATTCCACAAGTTCACGAGCCATCCAATCAAACCATCAAAGCTGAGTTGGGTGAGTCTCCTCCACCTGTAACATGTTATTCTTAGATTACTTTTACATTTGAGGTCTACCTGTGTATATACAGTAGCTACAGTATAAACTTTACATTTTCATTCCAGAGATGACATGTTCACATACAATTTGGAGCCATACTATACTGGAGATGCATTTTAAGACCAAATCAGCTACATCAGATGTATCCCATACAAGACACATGTTTCTCTTTGTTAGGTTTTGTCTGGTGCGGGTCCATGTGTGCGTGACGTGTGCATGTGTGTGTGTTCATGTTTATGCTAACCCATATATCAGTGTGTGTGTGTAACTGTCTGCATGCCTGTTTGTGTGTGTAGGTTCCAGTTTCAGTAAGCGGTGCCGGGTGTTTGTGCCGGGTGTGGGGAAGAATCAAGTTAGCATCTACTGGATAGCCAGAGGTGATTTCATCTTCGTCGAACCGTCTGACCGAGTCTACGACGAGGAACCGCCACGGTCAGCACTGTTACCTGCCTTGTTGGCTGGTTCTGTTTTATTCTCTATTTGTTGTGAAGGAAGCCGACTGACTGTAACAAAGATACAAATGCAGCTGTGCAACAAATATGACTTGACTATACATAAGTGCACACTAGGGAATGCATTTCTTTGCTAAACTTAAAAATGATTTGTGTATGCATAATTTGACCCATGATTTTTTACAGAAAATAATAAATAATACCTTGTTAAAACACTGGTTAACATGTTTTCTCAGCCATGTTACCTCAATCAAAACAACTATAATACGGAAGAGCTTTAGGGCTACATGTCAAACATTTATTTGAGTTCTGAATTTAAATTCCGAATTCAGAGAGAGAAAAAAATCACAAATCTGAGATTAATCTCAGAATAATAATAAAATAAAATATATATATATAAAGTAACAAAATATAAAGTCACAAATGCTAAACAGTAGAAAAACGGGCCTGCTGGATAATGCCTCCTGTTGTAACCAGGCTCAGACTGTGTCGTCCTGTAGTTTGTGGTAGTAAGTTTCCTCTTTCTCCCTCTGCACCAGGTCGAGGAGGCAGGAGAGTCCATTTCCAGGTGTTTGGCTGGAGAGGAGACTGAATTTTACTGAGCTGAAGGAAGAGGATTTCCACATCAACTACACCTGCCAGGCGTACAGCGACCGAGGCAACCCCCATGGGTATTTCACTCTGGTACCAGCAGGTACAAACAAGGAAGAAAATCGCAGATTGCAGCTTCTTCTCTGTTTTTACATAACCTTCTTATAAAGGGCATTCACAGGAGTAGCACACAATGGCATGGCCAGAGGGTGTGGCCAGACTGGAAGCTGTGAGTGAAGATTGATTGATTGATTGATTGCCATAATGGAGGCAACAGTGGTGCGTTGTCACATTTATAAACGTACAACTTCAGAATCCGTCTCAACAGAATCAAATAAACATGGTTAATTTATGTGCTGTTTTTACTGGGAACCAGGACTATTAGTTTTGGAATATTCATTAAAGCAGCTACGAGCAAGATTTTCGATTGTTATTAAACAGTCCAAATTTAATATCGATGCATCACATCTTACCTCTAATAGTACTGTAGACGAGACCAACGCAGAGGAGTCTCGCTTGAACCCCGAGTGAATCGGCCAGTGTTAGTCTCTCTGTGGCCAGGGCAGATCAGGAAGTGAAATGAAACGGTTTGCAGCAGCCACTTCGGCCATAACCACAAAATAACTTCCAAAAAACCTGTTAGAATATAACGAGAGATGTTCGCGAGAGTAGCGAGCCCCTGCATGGCGTGTTCCTTGTTTATGGTCTGTTTCTAGGCAGAGCGAAACGGCGGAAGGCAGGCAGCTGCCGTGAACCGTTTCGTTTCACTTTCGGGTTTATCCAGCCCGCCGGTAGACAGATAGAGAGAGAGAGCCCCCTGGTGACGCGAGGTTAGACAGACACAGACTCTATACTCATCAAGAGAGCAATCTCCGATTCACACGGCTTTGGTCTCAGCTACTATTATAGGTAAGATGTGATGCATCAATATTGTAATTATACTGTTTAATAACAATCGAAAATCTTGCTCGTAGCTGCTTTAAGTTTCAATTTGTATTTATATTTCAGTTTCATTTGAATCAGTTTTCAGTGTGTCTTTGGTAGTTTTAGTTTTCAGAAATGTTAGTTAGGTCATCCTGACCTAACTAGGATGACCTGTGGGGTGCCTCAAGGATCCATTATGGGGCCCGTTCTCTTCAACCTTTATATGCTCCCTCTAGGCCTAATTATGCAAAAAAACAAAGTAGCCTATCATAACTATGCAGACGACACTCAGTTGTATATAACTCTTTCCTCAGCTGACTATGCCCCCATAGAATCATTGTGCCAGTGCATTGATCAAATAAATAACTGGATGTGCCAGAATTTCCTACAGCTCAACAAAGACAAAACTGAGGTGATCGTGTTTGGCCCCAAAGAACAAAGGCTTAAAATCACTGCATGCCTTGAGTCTCGATCCCTGAAGCCTAAGGATCAAGTCAAAAATCTTGGAGTTATTATTGATTCCGATCTCAACTTTAACTCCCACATTAAGTCAATTAGAAAATCGGCTTTTTATCATCTTAAAAATATAGCAAGAATTAGGGGATACATGTCCAGACAGGATCTAGAAAAACTAATTCACGCCTTCATTTATAGTAGGTTAGACTACTGCAATAGCCTTTTTTCTGGTCTCTCCAAAAAAGAACTTAGGCAACTTCAACTCATTCAGAATGCTGCTGCTAGAGTACTAACGAAGACTAAGAAAGCTGATCATATCACTCCAGTTCTTAAGTCCTTACATTGGTTGCCAGTGTGTCAGAGAATAGATTTTAAAATACTGTTATTAGTCTATAAATCACTTAATGGCCTAGGCCCAAAATACATAGCTGAATTGCTCCCACGCTACGAACCGTCTAGAACTCTTAGGTCAACAGGGTCCAGCTTATTAACTGTCCCTAGGATCAAATCAAATCATGGGAAGGCTGCATTTACCCACTATGCTTCTGCTAGCTGGAACAAATTGCCTGAAGACCTCAGATCTGCCCCAACCTTACTTACTTTTAAAAATAGACTAAAGACTTTTATGTTTACCGTCGCTTTTAACTGCTGACAGCTACTATGCAAACCCAATGAGTCTCTTTCTGCAACTGCTGCGCCTGCTGCCTATTGCACTTTTTTATACTCTTTTTTAAAGTTTTGTTGTGATGCTTTTAAATGTCCATTTTATTTCTTCTTTTCGTTTATTTTCCTGTAATACACTTTTTATACTCTTTTTTTTAAAGTTTTGTTGTGATGCTTTTAAATGTCCGTTTTACTCTCCTCTTTTCTTTTATTTTCCTGTCAACCATTTTATGTGAAGCACTTTGAATTGCCTCTGTGTATGAAATGTGCTATACAAATAAACTTGACTTGACTTGACTTTAGTTTAGTTCTTATTTAATTTCAGATCTACAGTTTTTTTTTTTTTTTTACCCTGCACATAAACAAAGATGGAGGCTATGTTTTCATTTTATGGTTGGTAGGATATTTGTGTAGTGAAAAGTGTCTATTGAGGGAGCAGTGAGAATCTCAGCCTCGAAAATTCACGCATAACCTTACACTGTTTGGGTACGTTTGATTTTTATCCCGACAGATCCCAACTGCATGCTTCCCATCGGGTTGGTGTTTGGTAGTGTGGCGGTTCTGTTTACCGTCAGTGTCGTCTTCTACTACCTCTTCAAGATCGACATTGTCCTGTGGGTCAGGAGAGCCTTTCCTGTCCTCTACACTAACACAGGTAACATTTCACAGCACGCATCTAATTAGTAATGTACTGTTTATTATGCCTGGTATGCAATGTAATGATGATATTCCTGCACACACAAACACACCCATGCAAATACAAGTCGAAAAGTACAGTGACGCTTCTACCTTGTAACAGACACATTTCCGCATACAAATAATAATGATAATAATAATAATAATAATAATAATAATGCATTTTATTTGTAATGCACTTCATTCACAAATAATTTCAGAGTGCTACAGAGTTAAAAGCATAACAGACAATACACTAGTAAAAAAAAAAGGTTAGCACGATAAAGCCTTCCTAAATAAAAAGGTTATTAGGCCTAAAAGGTCGCAAGCTGTGTGATCATACACAGCTACCCACCCATACAAAGAAGCACACACACTAATAGGCACGTTTACATGGAGCATAATAATCAGCTTGAAATAGGTTTAAAAGCCCACACCGATTAAAAATGCTCCATATAAACACCTCAATCAGCTTAAATAGGCCCAAACCGATGCAGAGAGGTAGTTTAAACCTTTTCATAAACCGATCAAAAGAAATTGTTTGTCATGTAAACGATGAAACTGGTTACTCTCTGGCTGCGTTCTTTCTGTGCATGCCCATGCTGCCCTCCGTCTGGACGTACAGGGGCCTACTGCCTGTGTGCGGCAGGAGAGGAGCTGCTGCCAGAAGAGTTATTTTCTAACTATTTGTGCGGACAAAGTGGAGATTTTCAACACTCCGGCGCACGGATTAGGCTATAAAAGCTCCAAAACGTTTTCTCGTCAGGATTCCGTGTCTCTCATTCCCGTGTGACAG
>NC_139627.1:43855982-43883482 GCF_964638095.1 Poromitra crassiceps | reverse complement strand
AAAGGTACGCTAGTGGTACTGTGTGTACTTTCTCTGTCTTAAAAGGTACACAAACATTTCTGGACGCAAAAACAACATGTTTGTACCATTTCACGGCATTTCATGCAGCACATCATGGAAGCACTGGTCAGAGCACTGAGGACATGAAGGAGAAAGATACTTTGCTCAAAGGCAGAACGGCAGGAGCTCAAACCTGACTCCCCAGGATTTGAACCATCAACTTTCCCAGGCCTGTGGAGACTTTGAGGAGTAATGTCTGCAAAGAGGAAAAAAGGAAGAGATTATGGATTGATAATATATGTAAATATGTACATTGAAATATGTAAATATGTAAAATAAATGTCTGTAATTTCTTAAACTGCAAACTGTGAGCTTGACAGGTACTCACAAAACACTGGTCTGGTTTGTATTTATTGACATGTTGTATTTGTTGACATTTCTTGCAGCAAACCCCACCACGGAAGTGCATAATATGCATAATATATAAAATTGGTCAAAGAATATTATTCTTTGACAATTTTTTTCGTTTTCGTGTAACTTTCAAAAATCAAAATCAGCTATCTTGCAGTAGTGTTTTGAGCTTTCTTTAAAAACCCTCCAGTGAATAGCATTGTGGCACCAGCCTACTTGTAAGTGCCTTGCTCAACAGCACAGCTCTCAGTCTGGTAGCAGCTCATCACTCTCAATTAAGAAAACCACAGAAAAAGTGTTGACGGTTGTGTTTGACTGGAGGAGTGAGGGTGTGACCTTTCACAGCTCAACCAGATGAGGTTTCATGGCCTATTCAAACCACCGCAGTAGATGAAGGCCTGCAGTGGAAATACCACATGTGGGTTAGTGGAACAGTACGCAAGCTGAGGAGGGGAAACCAGCAGCCTTACATTAAGTACAGCAGGTCACAAGCAGGCAGCTCATTAGGCCGCAACACTCAGCATGGTAAGTTTCTCTTATCACACTTATCTTACAGTATCACTTAAATCACAATTTAAGATTAGTTTACACTGGAGATAAGCTTGTCCATAAACCAGTGCTTTATGTGCATCTCTGAAAAGCACTAAAATATCCCTAATAGACGGTTTTAACTTGACAACTAATATAGGACTAAGGAATATACCTTTAAATTGACCTTATTTTACATGGTATAATTTTACATTTTCATTTGTTATTTCCATAAATTTGAAACTCCTTAATCTATACTGCAAAAAGTTTCTTAGTCTATTATTGAGCCCTATGATCCTAATTTTCTTAAGGCAAGTGAAGGAATCTGTCAATATGGGCAGATCATTTCACTTGTTTGCTGTACAGATCCACTTGTTTCATAATTTATATTATTATATTATCTATAGACGGTTTTCACCAGAGCGCAACCCCACAGCACTTCCTTTTTCTCAGCATTCAGCAAACTGCAGAAATATTCACTTGACATTGTTACTTTTGTTTTTGCCGCTCAGCTGTATAGACATGGAATGGTCAGTCCTGCACTTGAATGTTTTTTTTTCTTTTATGTCCATAGCAAACACTGCAACAGGAAGTGAGCGGGGGTTCAATTTAGAATGTTTTTGTTGTCAAGTTAAAACCGTCTAGATTATTTATATTGATATTATGACTGGTTTCAACAGACTGACTAATTTAAAACTCCTGAGACCAGTGAAGCTGTATTGGAAACAAGTGGAGTTATATCTCTCCTCACTACAAATGTTTCTCCTGGTTTGAGGAAAAATAAAACATGAAGGCAGAATCTCTGTCTGTCTGCCTGTCTGCCTGTCTGTCTGCCTGTCTGTCTGTCTTTCTGTCTGTCTGTCTGTCTGTCTGTCTGCCTGTCTGTCTGCCTGTCTGCCTGCCTGTCTGTCTGTCTGTCTGTCTGTCTGTCTGCCTGTCTGTCTGTCTGTCTGTCTGCCTGTCTGTCTGTCTGCCTGTCTGTCTGTCTGTCTGCCTGTCTGTCTGTCTGCCTGTCTGTCTGTCTGTCTGTCTGCCTGTCTGTCTGTCTGCCTGTCTGTCTGCCTGTCTGTCTGTCTGTCTGTCTGCCTGTCTGTCTGTCTGTTTGTCTATCTATCTATCTGTCTATCTATCTATCTATCTATCTATCTATCTATCTATCTCTCTCTATAAAAGGGAGCAAGTGGACAATGTTTGTTCTCTGTTTAAATTTCTGTCCCACTGATGTCATAGTGATGTCTGATAGGTAAAATTTAAATCACATTAGCCTTTATTTGGACAATCACTAGTTATTAATATATTCATATACATGTTCAGTATAGTTATTGTACATACACAGACAGACATCATATTTAGATAACCTGTATCTTACATTTGCAGCTCCTCTTTATCTCACACTGTGCCCTGTCACAGTGCCCTCTACAGGGCCAGAATAACAGATAGGTTGAGTCTACAGAGTAGCCTTCAAGTGTGCATCAAGACTGATGTCATCTGATGTGTGTCCTATAAGTATCTTTGACTTTCTGTTTATTGTATGTAAGTCTGTGTATCCATCCGTGAATATACAAGAGTGCATCTCTTGGCCAAGATCTATGTCAAATATGTCATATCAGATGACTTCTTCTGACTCCTGGCTCCATCTTTCTGTGTGGAGAAAGTGGTTTTCTTCAAGTGGTTGACTGTCTACCTTTTGGCTGTCAATTTCAATTCTACAACAATGTCATAAGAGCAAAATCATCTTATGACATCGCTGATGTGAGGCCGCACAGCGGCTGAGATGCGTATGTATGCGAGCTGCAGGGCGGGCGAGCCCGCGCAGCGGTCGAGCCTTATCTCTTTTCATTTAATTTTTAGTCCATTAATAACTCATTAATAACCTGGAAACGTGCACAAAATGTCAGAAAAATCTTTGAATCTCTAGTGTCTCTATGAATCAACCCACAAATACATCCCTTAAGACCCATGATACTAACCTTACTATTTTAAAGCTATGTTATTTTTAATGGATAATTAATGTTTATGTAAAGTAATGAGAAATTAAGGACATTTCAAACTAAAGGGTTTGGTTTCGCATAGAAAATGATCACGGGAGATACAAAGTAGTGTATCTGTACTGTACCACAAAGAACAATAGAAATCAAAATTCAACTCATTGTCGATACGCACTTTCAAAGTTATTAGTGCTACTACAGTATAGGAGATTAAAAAAAAGTACCACGGAATATGATAAGATCACTAGCTTACTGTGAGGAAAGTCATTGCAGGAATATTGTAGGGATTTTCAGTGGAGGGAGGAGAGCTTCCTGGTATTTGCCATTTGCCAGATAAAAGACAATGGAAGTGCCTGGGGGTTTTACTGGGAGTGTTTAAAAAACAAGCCTCTCTCACTTCCCCTTATGGGAATCAGATAGGGTCAGTGTGAAGGAGTCTTCCTTGTTGCTGCTGGCAGCAGAACACGAGCTAATAACATGAGCTAATGAGCCATGCTAATGAAAGCCCACAGCAGCTTAGTGACAAGTGTCCCTCTGTCCCTTCTGTCCCACAGAGCTGGACCATGGCTGCAGCTGGACCAGGCTGGATCTGCTGCTGCACTGCTTTACTCTCTCTGGCTGTCGCACACAGTGAGTACTACCTGTTGGACGATTATTACCACAATAATACACTGCGTATGGCAACAACAACACATGCATACTGTAGTAGATGCTGGAGATAGTCTGGCAAGCGAGACTACTGTAGATGTGAACTCCAGGAGAAAATGACATATATATTTAAGGAAGCAATAATATGACTACTTTCTGAGCATTTGGCAGCCTGACATTGAGGAAACTGATGGAAAGGCGTAATACAGATATGATGAAGCCAGATTCTCTCTCATGAAACCGGGCCAATTGTCTCTACCTCGCATCAGATTTGTGTTTGCCTATGGGTTTGTTCTATACTCTGAACAATGACAAGTAAGAGTCAAATAAGGCAGGTACTTATACTTATTGGCTAAGTATATTACCATTTATGGGGCAGCAAAGTCTACCCATGTACTGTAGGCAGCCATGTTGCCTGCTTGCAATTCATCCCAGACATGCCCACTTTTCAATGGTCAAATCAAACTCCTGCACACGCTATGTCCCGCCTCTACCTGTTTCAGTCAAAATACGTCGGAATAAGGAGTCACATACTGTGCAAATGGCGTTTCAGCTCGACTTTAAAGTCAAAGTTGTTCTCTAAAAAAGCCAACTGGTTCTCTGGTCAACGTGAATCCCAGATGAGAAAGATTCTGCAGCTCAGATCTAGCAGCTGAATTCACGTCTCGGTGTCTTGTTGCTTCTCGCTTCTTCATGTTGCTTCTCTCTCTGTCCCTTTCCTTTCCTTTGTGGTGGCACTTTGCTGAACAAGCAGCCGGTCACATTCAGCTCTTACTCAGCTGCTTCCAGGGTGCCCAGTGCCACCACCTCTGCTTTTCTGGAAGTGTAACGGATAGCTGCTGTCATGTGACAAACCTTGGGCGTGTAAATCCAATTTTAATTTGGACGATTTTGGTGCAAGAAAGTCCAATCTGTGAATCAAAAAGAAAATGCTGAAAACTAAGGCTGCTTGCCTGGCAGCAGCAGCAGTGGATGTCCTGACGGTCGACTTGAGTGTGTTGCAGAACGCAGAGGAGGCTGTGTAGATGTTTTGGTTTAGTGTCAAAGCAGCGTACGCACGCACACACACCGTATTTAGAGACCACACATTACGTGTGTTGGCCATGGTGTGGTGGTGGTTTGACACTTATGCTGTGAGCACAAGAACACTTCCATTGAGATTGAGCTTGTCAAAAGAAATCACAGGTAGGACCACAAAAACAGCGTCTTCTCTTCTTCTTGGAGAGACGTTCAGACATATTGTGAGTGAATTTACTAATTTGATAAGTGGTGATGGGAGTTATATACCCTAGAAACTGAGCATCACAGATTGGACAAACTGTTATGTATTTTCTGTTTTGGTTTACATATTGGCCTTCATTGGGTGGGTGGGTGGTCCACTACACATGCATACAATTACTTACAAGATCATGAATATGTGCATAACTCAATTTTGACACAAAAATCAGATAGAACCAAGCTCACACAAAGTGTCTCTGACTCATTATAGGCTACGTGTTCGATAGCTCTCTCTCCCCTGTCTATGGGTTAAAGTCCATATTAACACACACATGCACTTTATGTTTGAGTCTTCAGAAAGACGTCAGCAGCAGTAGGGGTTGGATACAGGTTACGCACACAGAGAAATCAGCAATGATCACTGTATGCAGGTTACACACACAGTATGACCAGATAAATCAGCAATGTTCACTGTATGCAGGTTACACACACAGTATCAGCAGAGAAATCAGCAATGATCACTGTATGCAGGTTACACACACAGTATGACCAGAGAAATCATTCTGCTTTCAGTGCAGTTGTATGTTTTTCAAATGAAGTATACTGTATGTGCTGATTTTTGCAACAAGGCAGATTAAGTTCACTTAGAAGAAAATTAAACTTGATGACACTTCTTGAATCAAGCTGACTTGCAGCAGTGGAAACAAGTGAAACTATTGCAGACACACTTTTTTCTTATTCCCACACTTGTTTCGAATAAAAACACTTTTTTAAAGACACACCACTGTCTGGAGTAATAACATGTGAAGACGGAACAGTTTTTGCTGTGGCTATGTGGCTAAACAGTGACAATATTATCTTAATCTTTCATTGGAGCTCACAGCTTGACTGTGAATGTCATCGTTTGAAAGTTAGTTTAAAATCAATGTAAGCATGTAAACAGTCATACTGCCCTTTAGGCCAGGTTGGGTTTTCCACCTTTGTGATGATGTGTGAGAGGCAGATGTTGACGCTGCTCTTCACATTCAGGCTGAAACTTTGTGGTTCTCTGGTTTCCTGCCTCGTCGGCTGAATTGCTTCATGTTGTTTTTTTTCTATAGCGCGCAACTTCCTTAATGCTACGCTTGCTGCAAGGAAGTGGAGGTATATTCCCAAACACGTCAAGGGGTGACGGTGACACACAGAGGAAGATGTAGAAGGTGTAGTGCTGGGGCTGTGTGTCCACATTAGCGTTTGTCAGCGTCACTTTGGTGCGGAAGAAACGCAGAGAAAAAGTGGATTATAGCTCACTAGCCAGCTGTTAGCACTTCTAGACTATTAGCAAACTAACATTACTAACTTTAAGCAGACAATACAGTGTTATAGAGCAAGCAAGGCTTATCGATACATTTCCGGTATAACGTTAATCCATACTGCCTTTATGATCGCTGTATAGTACCGTTAATAATTAATGTTAGTAACGTTAATCAATTATTAGCCTACAAGGTCCTATTTCTCCATTGCCTTTGACTTTCTCCATCATGTTGTTGCTGTGGATGGTATGGGGAAAAGCGGTTCACGTCTTTCTGAAAAGGTTAACATTTCTCAGCCACATTTTGTGCACCTTGCGGCTGATTCCCGTTGCTTTTGATGAGGAGAGTGCCCTGCATGGTGCTGAGAATGAAATGCTATATGGACACACAGCCTTAAACCCAAAGTCCACCAGATGCGGTACGGCTCCGTGCGGATCTGGTACCGCTGCTGAAACAGACTCCTGCCCATGTTAATAGATGCGGTACGTGAAAAATACGCGCCCGTTCTATTTTTGTCGGATCCCGCATGCGTTTGGCAGATTACATAACATGGGTGTGGGTCTGTTCAGGCAGCTGCACGGAGCCATCATACCGCAGCCGGTGGACATAGGCCCTTTCTGGTGTACATAGCCCTTTCTGGTGTACATTGGGTTTTAGTCTCCACTTCTTAGACTGAATGGGAAAACTGAATGAACATCAGTCAGAATCAGGTTATTGGCCAAGTTCATTTGCACACAAGGAGTTTAGCTTAGTGTTTGCTTGTATGCATTGCTTTACCTGTATTCTTTCCTTTAGTTGTTGTTTTCTAGAAGCCCTTTATCTTGTATGATGATTTGTCTTTTTAAAGGAATAGTTCACCCAAAAATGAAAATTCTGTCATCATCTATACTCACCCACATGCCAGTTGAAGTACAGGTGAAGTTTATCCATATAACACACAGCTGAGGTTGCCAGCACAACTCCATAGAAGCCTTCTCCAAAACAACTGAAGTTAACTTGCGGCAAAGGTTGCGAGTTCGATCCCGGGTGGTGCAGAATGAACATGCTTAGCTATGCCAACTCAGGCATGCTGTGTGCGTTAAAAACACAATATTTCAAGGTTTATGTACCTGAATTTTTGCTTTGTTGTGTCTGTCTGTATGGTGTCCTCCTAAGTGTCTTGCTGCTTGTGATAAAGTTCCTATCTCTCCTTTACACCATCCTATCCAGACCACATGGGGGTGACAGAGAGCTATGATGTGATCGCCGGTCACCTGTTCCTGCTGAACTGCGGCGGCTCAGAGGATCGATCCAACGTGACCTGGAGCAGAGGGGCCAGGGGGCAGAGCCTCGACCTGCCCTCCGGAGCCGAGGTCCGACAGGGGCAGCTGTGGTTTCTGCCCCTGCTGGCTTCTCATGACGGAACCTACACCTGTCAGAAGAGGTATGAAAATACCTGAGTGAATTATCAGTTGGACCGCATGACTGCTGTCCAAGCTTCAACCACTCACTGACAAAATAAACTGTTCGGTCTAAGAGGTTAAAGCTGCTATGTGTCACATTTTAACATCAATAATTCATTAATACACTAATTGTTGGAGACATTCGTATAAATACTGTAAACAAACCAGACCGTCATCGGCCTCTACTCTGCAGCCTCCATTGCAGGAAGCAACAGGCTGATGGGGAAATGTAGTCTTAATGAAGAGAAACACTACAGCTACAACAATACTACTGCTGTGAGATAGAGGAGAGCAATCGTCTCCAACATGCTCTGATTGGTTGATGGTAACGATAATTCTAGTTTTGCGCTCAACTAAGTGCATGGGCAGTTGAGCAATCGTGCGCCGCCGTGCTTTCAGCCGCCTTATTATAGTAGTGAGATTATACCCAATTATCTTAATTAATTTGACAATATTGATGTTTAAAATGCCACATGTAGCACATTTTGGGAATTATTCCATATTGTTTTCTGAATGGTAGTATGTATCACATAATACTATTTATTGGTATTGTAGCGTTCCAGGTAATCCAGGTATTACCTGTAATGTGATGTACAATAGAAGTGTCTAGAGTGCAGCTAGGAACTAATGTGTGTGGGTGTGTTACTAGGGGAAACGGGGTATATAGAGCCAGCGGCCGTGGGCCGGATGTCAGTCTAGCTATGGAGTGAGCGAGACCGGTTGTTGTGTGTAGAGCTAGCGGTGTGAAGCTAGCTGCTAGGAGCTAAAGGAGCCTGTGAATAAAGACCCTGTACCAACTACAACTCTCCGTTCCTTGGCGTATCACCGATACGTTACAGTATGTTTGATCATAAATGTTCAGTTGGTGCTTAAAATGTATGCTCCGTCTAGCATCTTATTTTCTTATCTATTAATGGGGAAATGGCGTCTCTCTCTTGTCTTGTATTAATATTTGTTGCTTGTAATGTTTCGGCTCAAGAAAGTACACATTATCACACCTTCTTCATTGAAAGTTACTCTGGAGAGCACAGACAAATTATGCAAATATAATAATGAAAGAATAGAACAAAATACGACAAAATTATGTATTAAAAAAAAACCTGAGAAAAACAAAACGATGTATTTCCCTCGTGTTAAACTACCAAAACACTGTTCCACTATAACCTAGTAACTTTACCAGCTCACAGGAGAGGGAGTTCAGGGTGTCAGTGTCCAGTGGAGTGTGTCCCGGCCCGGTTGAGGACTGGCCGCTCAAACAAGGTGTCAGCAACGCTCTGCCCTGCAAACTGGACCACATCCTGCGACTGAACAGCACAGCTGACGTCCGCTGGCTGAAGGTAAGCAGAGCCTTCATTCATAAGAGCATGAAGAACAGGAGATGTAATAATACATAAACCTCACCTCAAAATGGAGCCAGACTAAACACAGGCCCAGATGCTACTAATTTAGTTGCTCATCCTGCAGAACATCTGTCTCTCCATGAGGCAGCATGCAGTTGGAACCTCTGAGCAGTCCTGTATCCCTTCTGGACTTCTGAGTAATTCCAAATCTTTGAAGCCACAGTCCAGGAAATATGAAATTGATCATGGTAACTGGAAAAATAAAGCTGATTATTCTGAATGTTTTTCTTCTTAGGCACTGAGCATTATGGTATGGCACATACACATGGGAACATTGGAATAGTATTTCAGAGTGGTTCCATCTGTGTATAAGTGATTCAGAAATGAACGGTTGAAATTTAAGAAGGAAGAAACAAAGTAATTAAGTCATATTTAATTTGACACAGCCTTGTCATTCTCCAGCCTCCATAAGTTTGGCTCTCTTTTTAAAAGGATATGCCACATTTTTGTGAGTTTCTCCAATTTGCCATATCGCCCATACAAAACCAAGATACACAATGCCTTTCCCGTCACTCTCCGTACAGTATATACAGTGAGCTGCAGTCGTGAAGTTAGTTAGTATCGCCAATGAATTGGGGGAAGCGGTACAGCTGTTCAAAAACACACATTTCCAACAGCGTCAAAATGTACATGTTGTGAGTCGGGTCCTCACCACAAGATGAAATATTCATCCAAAATGATGAGAAGGTAAATAAGGTAAATCGATCGCCGGAACTACTTTCTAATCTAAACATGGCCGCCAGGCGTACAGCTCATGCGCTGCATACAGCGCATCATGTATGGATTATTATTATTGCTACCAATGATGATGTTGATTGGTAGATTCCTTTCTCAGCACAATCCATGCTGTCCCTCATACTAGCCTCAGATAGTTAGCCACAAATCAATAATACAAGGTCACTGGGGTCACGCTCCTGTCTGTGCAAGGCACACACATTGAGGCTCGCTGAAATGTACTTTGTGTGCACAGTGGAAAAAATTCCACTGAGCCTCAGATCAGCTTGCACAGCTAATTTTTCAATTAGTAATTCAATTACTTGTGGAGGAAAATAACTATTAAGTAAAGTAACTACTAATTTCCAGTAAGTTGGTCAACACTGGTTCGAGCGGAGTGTTTAAAGCCACAGTGTGTGTTGTGCGTGCAGGACTGTAGTCCAGTGGAGCAGCTGGTGGCATCGGGCTCGGCCCACATCAACAGGCGAGGGGACCTGCGTCTGACGGCGCCCTCACAGGAGGATGCTGGGATATACACCTGCCTGCTGGATGTCCGCCTGGAGGGGCGGAGCTACACCGCCACCCGCAGCCTTGCAGTGACTGTCATACAACCAAGAGGTTGGTTACCATGTGACTGAGAGGTCATCAATCAGTCATTCTTTCATGTAATTTTCACTCCATTCATTTGCCGACGGTGTCTCTGTGGTTAGCGCGCGCGCGCGCGCACACACACACACACACACAGGCCAAGTTGGGAAGCGGCAGTCGAGAATTGCTGTAAGACGCCGATGTGAAGGCCAGAAATTTTTGCCTAATTATTCATTAATCCCTAGCCGAAGTAAGCCAAGTTACGGATCGATCTCAATGAACCACTGGAGATCAGATCTTCCTTTTGGGGGGGTCCTCTATCCTAGCTCATACAGAAGCCCTCCTCTTTGGGGGGGTCCTCTATCCTAGCTCATACAGAAGCCCTCCTATATAGGCTATATATATATATATATATATATATATATATATATATATATATATATATATATATGGGGGTCCTCTATCCAGGCTCATACAGAAGCCCTCCTCTCGCCTCAAGAGGAGCGCCAACTTACAATGGCGTCATACGCCAAAGTACTTGCCATGCATGCTGGGCTGTATGTTTGTCAATACAGTCTGGCTTGCCAGACCCTCTCTCTGCAGCAGGATAGTATCGTCGTCTGGCTGTATCTGTGTGCTTTTGAGAGGAAGTCACTTCTTGCTCAATTCTCCCAAGTAAAATGTTAAATTTTATTCCAACACGGACAGCGGTAGTAAAACAAGCTCCTTGGCCAAGCTTTTGCCCGAGAGATACTAAATGGCGCATGCGTATACTTCTGTAACAGACTGGAGAAATCTTGCGTTTGATTTATTGTTCCGGACATTTTGCGACCAAACGCACATACTTTATTAATGTAATTTGCACCGGGCAGCGGGCAAGGACAAATAATAAACGAGCCCAACATGTTTGTCATTGTTTTCACTTGTCTTCTGTGGCGAGCTATGCAACTTGTTGAGTGGGCTTGTTGACTGCTCTTCTTCCTTTGTCTTTCTAAAACGAGGTATGACAAGGATAACTACTTCAGCCCTCTGTGGAACATGTGGAAGTGTTTAAGTGTACCCACTTTCCCAGGGACCTAGATCCAGCTAGTAGTTTACAACCAGCTGGCAACTAGTGATAACAATAATTCAGACTCTTCTGAAGCTAAAACTGAAGACAGTATGAAGAATGGATGGATGGATACTAATGTACCTCAGTTATTGGGAAGAAACACTTGAGTTACCCAGTTTGTGGTAAAAATACATATATTATACATATATACGTATATACATACATATATATACACATATATATATACATATATATATATATATGTGTATATATATACATACATATATATATATATATATATATATATATATATATACGAGATAGACACTGCTATGGGGCTCTTTTAAATCTTCTATGTTGTTCTATGTTGCTTTTTCGTGCTTCGTGCTTTTTCTGCGGTAGCTCTAAAACTGTGGAATGATCTACCACTGCAAGATGAGACAGGCCCCTCCCCTTCACTGTCGCACTTTAAAACTCACCTTTTCTCCGTGGCCTTCGTCACCATGTAGGATACTGATTGTATGACTCGTGTGAGTTGTTTTATTTATTTTTAAGTTTTTTACTTCTTTTATCTATTTCATTGTGTTGTTTTATTTTTCTTCTGTACAGCACTTTGGTCCTCTGTGGTTGTTTTAAAGCACTTTATAAATAAAGTTGGATTGTATTGGATATGTTCTATTCTATTCTATTCTATTATATCCTGTTCTGACTGTGTGTGTTTCCTGTTGACAGATTTTGGGGTTTTCATATATCCCGTGGTGATCTCCCCTAAAGAGCAAACCGTTCTGGTTGACCTGGGTAAGTTACACAGCATTACACACTAACCCAATACTGATGTTACAGCAATGTGGGATTGATATAGGATAAACAGTCCTGGATGACTACTGCTCCGCTCTTTGTTAAGGTACTGGAAGCATAATTGAGTTCAAAACGAAATAAGAAGAGATTTCTGCACACTTATCTATGCAATTGACAAGTTATGCATAGATCTAAGTGTGTGGAAATCTCTTGCAGTGGCCCTCACACTGTTGTACGACTCCTGCTGAGACAAACCAAATTGAACCTGAGGACCGTGCGATCCCGCAGTCATAGTAAACACCTGAAAACCATCCAAAGTGAAATGAGCTTCTCAGTCTTGGTTGTGTAAAGTGGAGTTATGAGGTTCTCAGTCTTGGTTGTGTAAAGTGGAGTTATGAGGTTCTCAGTCTTGGATTTGTAAAGTGGAGTTATGAGGTTCTCAGTCTTGGGTGTGTAAAGTGGAGTTATGAGGTTCTCAGTCTTGGATTTGTAAAGTGGAGTTATGAGGTTCTCAGTCTTGGATGTGTAAAGTGGAGTTATGAGCTTCTCAGTCTTGGATGTGTGAAGTGGAGTTATGAGGTTCTCAGTCTTGGATTTGTAAAGTGGAGTTATGAGGTTCTCAGTCTTGGATGTGTAAAGTGGAGTTATGAGCTTCTCAGTCTTGGATGTGTAAAGTGGAGTTATGAGGTTCTCAGTCTTGGATTTGTAAAGTGGAGTTATGAGGTTCTCAGTCTTGGATGTGTAAAGTGGAGTTATGAGCTTCTCAGTCTTGGATGTGTAAAGTGGAGTTATGAGGTTCTCAGTCTTGGTTGTGTAAAGTGGAGTTATGAGGTTCTCAGTCTTGGATTTGTAAAGTGGAGTTATGAGGTTCTCAGTCTTGGTTGTGTAAAGTGGAGTTATGAGCTTCTCAGTCTTGGATGTGTAAAGTGGAGTTATGAGGTTCTCAGTCTTGGTTGTGTAAAGTGGAGTTATGAGGTTCTCAGTCTTGGATTTGTAAAGTGGAGTTATGAGGTTCTCAGTCTTGGATGTGTAAAGTGGAGTTATGAGGTTCTCAGTCTTGGTTGTGTAAAGTGGAGTTATGAGGTTCTCAGTCTTGGATTTGTAAAGTGGAGTTATGAGGTTCTCAGTCTTGGATGTGTAAAGTGGAGTTATGAGGTTCTCAGTCTTGAATGTGTAAAGTGGAGTTATGAGGTTCTCAGTCTTGGTTGTGTAAAGTGGAGTTATGAGCTTCTCAGTCTTGGATGTGTAAAGTGGAGTTATGAGGTTTTCAGTCTTGAATGTGTAGAGTGATGGCTGCCTCCTGACAGGATCCAGGGTGGAGCTGAACTGTTGGGCCCATGTCGGCTTGGATGACGAGGAGACACGGATGTTCTGGACGGTGAACGGCAGCCTCAGTGACGACCACCAGCAGATGGAGGACTCCTGGAAACAGTCAGTTTGTCCCACGTTCACTTCACCATCTCTGACCCCGAAAAAACATGATACCATCAATACAACATACAGACATACAAGTACTATATAACAAAAGAAACAAAAACGACAAACTTGTAGTAGAAAATACACAGTCAGAATTCTTCTGACCGTATATTCTGACTGTGTCAACAACCATTACATTATTGGTGGTTTACATGGTAAAATACGCTACAGATCTATGCAAAACATTTTCATTGGTTGATTGACTGATGGATTCTGTCCCTCTCAGTAAAGAGGACCAGGGCCGGGGGTTCGGCGTGTCCACTCTGTCCATCTCTGAAGTCCTGCCATGGTTCTTGAATGTTCCCATTCGCTGCCACGTGGAGAATCCAAGTGCACACGATGAAGGCTTGTTTTGGCTTCGGAAAGGTATTCTATTCTATTCTGTTCTATTCTATTCAACACGGTAGTTCAGACAGTTGTAGCTTTGACTTGCATGTTTTTAAACATTGAGCATTTGTCAGAAGTGTCAAAGTTCACCAGGCCAAATGAGTACAACATTTCATGATGTGATATTATGGCATTTACATTCATATTAAAACTGCTTTGGAAACTTTTCAACTGATATCAGAAAGATACTGAGGTCCCGAAGCAGGCAGCAGTCCTGGTCGAGTGCAGATGTCGTGTCAACTTTAATTTTGGCTTTGCTGGGTTTACTCTGGTTTTGAATGTTATGCAGGCCGTCAAATCAACATCTATCAACATGACAGTGTTTGCTGAGAATATTTTTTCCCCTTAACAATGTAGAAGATTATGGCTGCACTGTGCTGGAGAAAAATCATCAAACGCTTTCTTATTATTTCTAATTTCATTATTGTCTATATCTATATATATACATTATATATGTATATATCTATCTATCTATATACATATATATATACATGTATATATACATACATGTATATATACATACATATATATATATATATACATACATATATATATATATATATACACACATACATACAAACTTTTGTCTAAAATGCTTATTTGATTCCAAAACTACACTGAATCAGCACTAAATCACCCCCCACCATCCACAGGTTTTTGCTTCTGTTCACTTCATCATGGATGTTCACTATAGAGAGCCAAAGTTAACATCACTTCCTGCTTCAGCATGCGTACCAAGGGATTTCATCCGCCATCTTATTTCCCATAAAAAAAAAGGGTTGAATTTTTTTTTTCTTTAAATCCGCATTTTTCTTTTTTACGTTTTGGTTTCTAAATATAGCTGAACCGTTTGGTTTGAACAAGTAAAATTATTTTTGATAAGCATTTTACGAAATCTCTATGGGAAAATAAATGGCGGATGAAAATCTCAGTGACGTTCACTTTGGTTGTCAATGGAGAACACTGCGGTCCTCCTTGCCATGTGACCCATTAGTTTCTCTCAGTCAATGGAATAAAATGCATTGGTGTCAACTGTCAATACTTAGAAAGAGCCATCAGATGGCGACAAAGAGCCTGAGCTCCCACCATAGAACTCCAGTCTGTCCGTCGATTGCAGAGACAGACTTCAAGGTTTCAAAGTGATGGTAGAAACGTGAGTAACTAAAATCTGCTGTTTTGGTGAAAATAACATACTGTACACCTTTGTGAAATATTTTTGTCGATTTTTGTCAGTGCTGTAAAATGTGAAGTTTGACTTCTACATTTGTTTCTGTGGAAGTAGCAGAAGTTGTGTTGCTCTGATCTGGGTGCATTTAGGTCATTGCTAAGCTCGGAATGTTCGAGTTCTACAGCGATACCAAGCATGTTATTGTAGACTGACGGGAAAATCATCCCAGTGCTTTTGATTGCAATTGCTCTTGCTAAGTTTATATTGACTTTATTGTTCAAATACTTCATAATAAGTTTGGACAACATACAATTGAGACCCTACATTTTCAAAACAGTATAACATTCATAGCTTGTAGAGACCATCTTCCATTACGGTTTTTCGTAACCCTGTCACCGGAGTGGACCTGGTACCGGGTCCGTCAGGCTTAACGCCCTCGGAAAACAAGCCTGTTTTATATCCATTATTATTTTTGAAAATCACCATAAGGACACACATCATAAGGGGCAAATTAGCTAGTGAGAGAAAAACCTCTTTGAGGGAAATGGAGCCCAGAATTGGAAACACTTCTATGGGTGTGGACTCCTGAACAACATATCATTGGCTGTTTATATGGAGCCTTTTATTCCACTTGTAATCAGAATAGAAGCCTAATCAGAATAAAAATGTCTCATATAAATGCTTTGATCAGAATGAACTGGCCGATTGGAATGAAATTTCATTCCATTTGAGAGGGGTGGTGTAACTGTGGAGGCAACATTACTCTGTCCTCTTCAACTGTGTTAAAAGTAGTCCTTATAATGTGGGCACCATTGTGAATGACGATGTAGTGTCTGTTACAGCTAAAGAAGTTTACCAGGCGATCTTACAGCTAGCCGATAACAAAGCATGTGGATTAGATCATAATTTCTGCTGAACATCTCAAGTTAGCTAGCCCCAAGTCTGCAGCTCTTCTTGCCATGTGTTTCAATGGCTTTATGACCCATGGTTTTCTGCCGGCATTTATGTTGTCAGTCACTCTGGTGCCGGTTATCAAGGATAAGACTGGCAAAGTCGAGTGCCTAGATAATTACAGGCCTATTGCCCTAGCCAGTGTGATTTCCAAAGTATTTGAAATGGTTTTATTAGATCGTTTAAATATGTTTATATCCAGCACTGACAATCAATTTGGCTTTAAGGCCAAGCATAGCACTGATTTGTGTATCTATGCATTGAAGGAGGTTGTCGAAGCCTATAAAAGGCAGAACTCCTCTGTTTTAGTTGGTTTTATAGATGCATCGAAGGCTTTTGATCGAGTCAATCATCATAAGCTGTTTCTAAAATTAATAAAAAGTCAAAGAGGTGTGCCTGGCAGCATAATACGCATACTGGTATGCCAACCAGAGTATGCTGGTAAAATGGGGCAATAGTGTCTCTACCCCTTTTTGTGTTGGTAATGGGGTACGGCAGGGGGGGCTACTCTCCCCTGTTCTCTTTAATTTATATATGGATGATCTCTCTGTCCAGCTAAGAGGCTGCAGAACAGGATGTATGATCGGTAACGCCTTGATTAACCATCTTATGTATGCGGATGACCTGGCGATCTTCTCCCCCAGCAACGCTGGGTTTCAACATCTGCTGAATATCTGTTCTGATTACGGGGTCCAATTTGATGTGAAATACAATGCTAAGAAGAGTGTTGTTATGATCTGTAGAACGAAAGAGGACCGGGATCTTGCTTTTCCTGTCTTTCTTTTGTCTGAGCATGCTCTATGTGTCTGTGACAAAACCAAATATCTGGGCCACTTCATCACTGACCATATGGGTGATGATGATGATATGTATAGACACTAGACAGCGGCGTGTGTTATACATTCAGGCTAACATGTTGGTCAGGAAATTCCACTCCTGTTCTGATGATGTAAATATCACACTCTTTAGGGCTTACTGTACCCCTATCTATACTGCCCCCTTGTGGGCAAAGTTTAAGAAGGCAAGCATGCATAAACTTCAGGTTGCCTATAATGATTGCATGCGCATCTTGCTGAAAAAGCCCAGGTGGAGCAGTGCTAGTGACCCGTTCTGTAAGGCGGGGGTGGCCACTTTCCAGGCGCTCCTGAGAAATCTGAGGTACAGGTTCATCTGTAGATTGAACGTGTCTCAGAATGTTATCATTAAGTTGCTCACTGATCCTGGGCTAAGCACTGTGAGATACCAGTCACATATGTGGAAACTCTGGTATGACTCTCTTTTATAATGTACTTTTGTTCTTTTATTGTGCTCTTATGTGCTTTTTGTAATTGTGTATGTGTCATCTATGGACCTAGCGTCTGCCAATAAAGGTTTGATTGATTGATTGTAACCCTTTCACAATCCGGTCGATGGATAAAATGCCATCATGTAAACATTCATTCACTCAAACACTTCATCACTTTCTTTATCTCGCTTCTTTCTGCACATGCTTGTGCAGTTAAGTTACCATAGGCTAAGTAACATCAACATGTTAGCATATTTTTCCTGGAGGATTCGTATGGATGTGCCATAAACCACGCGGCACTGGGACTTGATGCAGTCCGTTTTTATCTCAAGTCCGGAGTCCTGAATCCTGCAGTCGTTTAGCGCTCATGTAAACACTTGCGTGGCAGTCTTCCTTTGGAATGATTTCATTCAGAATGGGAAACAATGTCTCATCTAACTGCAGCTAATCTCCCCGGACGCACCAAATCTCATTCTCGGAGATATGAATCACTGCTCACTGAGAAAGACACTCAAAGACTTCCACCAGTACGTTACATGCCCGACCAGGAACAATAAAATCTTAGACATGTGTTATGGAAATGTCAAAGATGCATATAAATCATTACCCCTCCCGCCCCTGGGTGCTTCGCATCATAACTGTGTGCATCTCTTCCCTGTATATCGCACTGCACTAAAACGTGGCAAAGTGCAGGACATCTGCTTTAAGAATTGGAACGACAATGACGCCTGTCAGACTCTCCAGGGCCTCCTTGAGTCCACAGACTGGGACATGTTCATCGAGTCCTCTGCCGATATCGATGAACTGACTGATGTTGTCACTAGTTGGACCTTGTACTGTGAAGATATTGTGATTCCTGATAGAAATATCAAAGTCTATCCAAACTCTAAGCCGTGGATATCAAAGTCCCTCAAATCACTTCTTCATAGGAAGAACAAAGCTTTTAGAGAGGGGAACATTTTAGAAATGCGTAGTTTACAAAAAGAAATTAAGAGGGAAATAAGGGCTGGTAAAATGAAGTATAAGTAAAAAAATCGAGGCTCAACTCCGAGCAAACAACCTAGGCTCTGCCTGGGATGGCATGAAAACCATCACAGGGCTGAAAGAGAGCAGCAGGAAGAAGGTAACTCTAGCCAACTACAACTGCGACCATCAACTGGCTCAGAGCCTCAATGATTTCTATGTTAGATTTGATGCTCATGATTTCAGTGAGAATCACTCTGAGATCAGAAATAGACTTCTGTCTGCCCCCCCCCTCAAGTCCTTTTTTCGATGAACAGGATGTCATCAAGTGTTTTAAAAGGTGTAAACCTAGAAAAAGTGCGGGTCCAGACCATATTGACGGTCGCATAATAAAGACCTGCGCGGAGCAATTGGGTCCCATTTTTAATTACATATTTAATTCGTCTCTCACCCAGCAGAGGGTGTCATCCATGTGGAAGCAGTCCACTGTTGTGCCTGTTGCCAAGAGCAACAACCCAAAAACACTTAACGATTTTAGACCCGTTGCTCTGACCTCTCTGATCATTAAACAGTTCGAGAAACTAGTCAAGTCAGAACTCGTGGCTAAAACTGAGAGCCTGCTAGACCCTCTTCAATTCGCGTACAGGGCTGGTAGGAGCGTTCAAGACGCAACTGCCACTCTACTCAACCTGCTTTATAAGCATCTAGAAGAAAGTAAAAATCATGCTAGGCTGCTTTTTGTCGATTTCTCGTCGGCGTTCAATACCATTCAGCCCCATGTTCTGGTAGAGAAATTAGTTGGCGCCTTCGGTCTAGATCCATGTCTGGTGGGCTGGATCCTCGACTTCTTAACGAACAGATCTCAACGTGTAAGGGTTAACGAGATACTGTCCAGCCTTCTGTCAACTTCCACTGGTTCGCCTCAGGGCTGTGTTCTATCTGCTTTCTTGTACATTCTTTACACCAATGACTGTCGTAGCCGCCATGACAACAGATTCATCGTCAAGTATGCTGACGACTCTGTCATCGTCAGCCTGCTTGGCGATGATGAGGTTGGCCACGGTCAGGTTATGGATGACTTTCTGTCCTGGTGCAACGACGCCTTCCTAGAACTTAACATCTCGAAAACGAAAGAGATCTGTATCGATTTCAGACGTCCCCCCCGTACTACCCAGAATAGTGTCGTCCATGGTCAGTCAGTGGACATTGTAACCAACTACAAATACCTGGGCACGATTATTGATGACAAACTGAAATTTGACTTAAACACCGACATGCTGTGCAAGAAGGGCCAGCAACGCCTTTACTGCTTGAGGAAACTAGCCAAGTTCCAAGTAGACAAGAGCCTGATGAAACTGTTTTATAGTGCTTATATTGAATCTGTGATCTGCTTTTCCTTTATCTGTTGGTACGGTAACCTCTGTATCAAGGATAAAAACTCCCTCTGGAGAATTGTGAAAACAGCTTCTAAAGTAGCCGGCATCCAACTGGAGAGCCTTGACCTTAGCTATAACAGACAGATGCTCAAAAAAGCTCTGTCCATCCGCTCAGACAGTGCCCACCCACTCAGTTCAGATTATAGGCTACTGCCATCCGGCCTTCGCTTGTGTGTCCCACGGACCACCAAAAACAGGTATAAGTATTCCTTTGTCCCTTCCTCCATCCGTGCAGTAAATGCCGCTGGAGGAAGGAAAAGATGACTGAGGAATTAACGTTTCATCAATCTGCTATACCAGCAGTCGGCTCTTTTATGTTCTTAGCTCTTCTTATGTTTTTTAATTTGTTTTTTAATTTGTTTTTAACTTGTTTTTTAATTTGTTTTTATACTGTCTTATCGGCCGTATCAGCCGCTGGCTCATCCCCTTCTTAAGTTATTAGTGTTGTTTTATTTTATTTATCAGCCGCACCAGACGTATGCTCTTTTATATTGGCTCATCGTATGTCTAAATGTTGTTACATCCTGATTATTTATGACATTGTATGTATGGTTTGCACTTTATGTTTTTACGTTTCAAGCCTCTACGCCTTGCTGTAATCCAATTTGCCCTTTGGGACATTAATAAACTACTTGAACTTGAACTTGAACTTGAGCTAGTGTTATTCCCGAAATGCATTATGGGCTGCGGGCTGCGGTTATTCTACTTTTTTTTGGGTCATTGCTCTTGTTTGAGAATGTGTTTTTGTCTCTGCCCCACCCAGCCGACCACAGCCGCCACTACACTAGCGTGGCTCTCTGCCTGGCCTCCTCCCTGGCTGTTCTGGCTCTGGCTGCTGGCTTCTTTTTCTGCAAGATGGATCTGGTGCTGGCGTACAGGAAACTGTGTCCACATTTGGCCAAACAAAGAGGTGAGTGGGTTACTCTGCCAAGCAGGATTCTCTGCCTATTAGCGGTTTCATGATGTGAGTGACGGTGCTCCAAAAACATTTTCATCAACAAGAAGAACTTGCCCTTAGTTACTGTATAGGCTACCACAACCACACTTAATTGCATGGTGCTCTGATGAATGCTTCTGCCAAGCAGTGGTGTATAAAGTACTTGAAAACCATACTTGAGTAAAAGACTTTGGTAAAAGTCAAAGTCGCTCATTAGAATATTACTTCTGTAAAAGTCTTAAAGTAGCTGATATGTTCTGTACTTAAGTATCAAAAGTATTTTTTTTATATTAAATGTACTTAAGTATTGAAAGTAAAAGTACAAGTAAATCCTGTTAAAAAAAGGAAGCAAAAGACATGTCTGGGCTTGAGCGGAGGTCTATTAGTATTGAAGTATTGAAAGTATTGAAGTATTGAAAGTAAAAGTACAAGTAAATCCTGTTAAAAAAAAGGAAGCAAAAGACATGCCTGGGCTTGAGCGGAAGTCTATTTCTTCTCCTTGAGTTTTATAGCTCAGGGTTATAGAATAAGAATGTTATTGAGGTATGCCGTAACTACAGTACAACAAAACAACCAGCTGCACCGACTGTCCTCTTCTCCTCAGCTGCAGACAGGAAGCTGTATGACGCCTATGTGAGCTACCTGCATGCTGACGGCGAGTGCTCCTCTGAGACGGCAGCCTTCGCCCTACAGGTTCTGCCCGAGGTGCTGGAGAAACAATATGGCTACTCGCTGTACATCCGAGGCAGGGACGACTGCCCCGGGGAAGGTCAGCAACACGCAGTTACCTTTAAACGACAGGACCAGTTGTTTGTATATGAGCCTCACAGAAACATACTGCATCTGATGGACATTGGGTTTGAGAGCTGGAGGGGATCAATTGATTTCGTATTCCGGGAAGCTATTTCTCTGAGGGTTTGTGGGCATAGGGTTGGGGATGGAACAGTGAACTACATGAGGTTATGATCTGACAGAGGAAATGGGGATGGGTGGATGTTGAGTAGAGGGAAATTGGGATTTCCCCAGCATGACTTAGCGTGCGATGTTCACAAAGTAAATGTTTTGCCCGGCAAAACATTGACAGAGTCAACAAAAACAGAGAGAGAGAGAGAGAGAAAAAGAGAGTCACCCTGCAACTCCTTATAATATAAACGTGTGTCAGTGCGTCTGTGCACTGACCATGCATTAAGACCAGAGGGAACACTGACCGACCACACCAACTGGTCCGGACCATTAGCTTTAGCATCCCTAGTGGTAGAGACCAGTGGTCCGTGCCCAGTTGGTGTGGTCCATCACTGTACCACGGAGTCCGTGGTACAGTGATGGACCACACCAACTGGTCCGGACCATTTGACTTAGCACCCCCTAGTAGTAGAGACCAGTGGTCTTAACAGACCACTGAAATGGCTACAACTGTTGCTGCCAAAAGAGCTATACATTAGCTACCCGCTCCATTCACTTCAATAGAAGGTTAGCTCCCAGTTAGCACCGTAATGCTAGCCGTTAGCGGGTAGCCTGGACGCTTTATTTCGGGTAAAGCATGAGAGGTTTTTATATGGATTATGCCAGGTCTGGGAGTATGCAGTGCTTTCAATGCGGGGATGTTTGGTCACAACAAGCGGTTTGAAATAAATATATAAATATGCATGATTCCCGCAATCCCGCGTCGGATTTTAGGCCCTGCTAGCCTATAATTTATTTGGAAAGGTGGTCCTTGGAAAGTTTTAACAATCAGAAGTGGGCGTTGAATTAAAAAAAAGGTTGAGCTCCCCTGATATGGGGGCATCAAATTGGGCATCAAGATGGCGGCCATGTTTCGAAACAGTGGGCTGAGAAAGGCATCCTAACTGTGGCTTGCTTGTATGACAGTGGCGCTCTTCTCACATTTACACAGATTCAAGAAAGATATAATGTACCTAGCACACAATTCTTTAAGTTTCTACAGTTGAGAAGTTTTATTCAGTCCACTCAGCAAACACTGGAGGAACCAAAGGCCTCTGTAATAGAGAAAATACTAATACAATCAGAGAAATCAACTAAATTATTATCTAGACTTTACAAAGGTTTGATGGAGGCTTTTCCAGACAATATTCTTTCTACTAAGGAAAAATGGCAGGGCGACATTGAGGAAAACATTGACGAGGAGGAATGGAGACAGATTTGTTCAAATATACAGTCTGGCTCATATAACTGGAGACATAAACTCTTACAATTCAAGATTGTGCATAGAACATATTATACCCCAGAAAAACTTCATGCCATGCACTCAGAAATGTCCTTTTTGTGCTGGAGGTGTAAGAGACAAAAGGGCTCGCTTTTGCATATGCTGTGGTCTTGCTGTAAACTGACCCCCTTTTGGGAGGAAATATGTTTTGTTATCTCATCATGCTTGCAACTTAATCTAACGCCCACTCCTCGTCTCTGTTTACTCGGCAACTTTAATGTTGGTGATTGTCACCAAAGGAAATTTTGTAATCTTGCATTTATTGCTGCAAATTTTTTTATTGCTGTTGGCTGGAAGGCCTCCTATCCCCCAACATTGTCTCAGTGGAAAGCAGAGATGTCAGGCTATATCCCTCTTGATCATCTGTATTACAAAATGAAAGGAAAGCTTGACATATATGACAAAATATGGACCTTATGTGACTTTTATGGATAATTGTTAAACATCGGTTGAATTGTTTTTTTTACAAGACTACTGTGACATATTCATTTACTGATTTCCTCATCTTCATATACTGTTTTTTCTTTCTTCTCCTTTTTGAGATTCTTGAGATGTATGTATTTAGGAGTATGTGTATGCATATATATGTGGATATACGTGTGTACAGTATGTGTATGTGTGTACATGTATGTATATATATGCACATATATCTGTAGTTGCAACCCTAGCATTGTTTTGTCTACCGTGTCTGTTTAAGTTGCATTGTCTTGTTTGTCCTGTTTCGTTATCTTGTCCCACCTGCTTGAGGGTATCATACATACATATAAAAAGCATACACATAGCACTGACTCTCACTCTGCGGTGAGTGGCTCTGGGGGAGGGCATGGCCCCCATAGTAACCCAGTTCCACCTCTGTGGGAGGAAACACTTTCGCAAATACAGGGAGGGTTGTGGGGTATGCTGCACATTGTAATGTATTGTATGATGTCTGTTTGTAATGCAATTTTTTTTTTTTTTTTTAAAGTCAAGATGGCGGCCACAACAAAAACTGTTGTCGAGCGAAAACCTTGTTCAATTCTCCGACCTCTCCGACTGATCAAACATTTATAAAACCCATTGCAGACAATATGGATGTTAACTAATGGCTCCGTTTTATTCTTTACAGCGATGCATGATGTCATCGCGGCCGCAGTGCGGCGAAGTCGCAGGCTGATCATCATCCTGTCGACACAGACTCCGTCCTCCACAGACGGCCAGATGGAGGAGGTGTCGGCGCTCCAGCGCAGCCAGAAGCAGCTTTGCTTCGAGCAGAGAGTCGGCCTGCACGACGCCCTGACTCAGAGTGGCCCCCGTGTCATCCTGCTGGAACTAGGTGACTAGTCTACAGACTCTGCTCCTCATTAGACTACAGACTCCCTCTTTGTTGCTAAGCGCTGATGGGAAGCACATCTAAACAGTGTAGGCGATGCAATTACGTCTTTCCCCCGAGAGAGTTACCATCTCTCATTGTTAGAAGGCGCCAGATGATGTCATACAGATGCATTTGAATAATCAGGCTTGGGGAGTAAAGCTTATGGCATGTACTCAAACATTCTCCAACAGACAAACACAGATGTTGGTTTGGTGGCGTGCCATGGCTGTCCTCGTCTGGTCAGATTTGACATGTCCAATCCTTGTTTGTCCGTGTTTGATGAAGTTTGTTCAGTGCCATGCTTTCAGACTGGTCTCACAATCAATCAATCAATCAATCAATCAATCAATCTAGCCAATCACTGGACACAAACAATGGTCATTCGAGCTCTAGTCCGGCTAGGTTGGTATGGTTAACATTCCATTGATGTTATTTAAAACGGACTACTGCAGCTTTAAATTTGGTCAACTGTTTTATTTAAATTTGTTTGATCCATGGGCAGTTAGTTTTCAAACACAATCTCCTGCCAACAACTGCCAACATTAGAATTAGTTGTTGGAGAATGTTTGATTTGTGTGCCATGGCTAACGGATTACATCTAATAGTGTTACATAATCGATACATAAAAAGATAACTGTAGCTACAGTTACAGGGGAAAAAAGGTTGTAATCAGATTACAGATTACATCGGATCAGTACATAGCTTCTATACTCTTTGGCTCAGCTCAGTCCAGCCAGCTGTTGTTTATGATGAACTGAATAATGTCTCAGCTGGTCTGTTGGTCTTTATTGGAATATCTTGCAATATTGAAACCTTGTATTTCCTTTGGAATGTTAACTGCACTTGACAATAGTCAAGATCTAGACAATAAGTGCAAAAAGTGCAGTACAATCTTGTTCTTTAAATGACAGGTCATCAATCATCTGTTCTGTTGTCTTCTTTTCACTTCTTCTTTACTTCTCTCCCCTCCTCCCCTCTGCCCTCCACTCCTCCCTCTTCTCTGCCCCCCTCTCTCCTTTCCTCTTATCTCCTCTCCTTTGCCCTCCTCTCTCCTTTCCTCTTATCTCCTCCTCTCTCGTCTCCCCTCCTCTCCTCTGCCCTCCACTCCTCCCTCTTCTCTGCCCCCCTCTCCTTTCCTCTTATCTCCTCTCCTTTGCCCTCCTCTCTCCGTTACTCTTATCTCCTCTCCTCTCTCGTCTCCCCTCCTCTCCTCTGCCCTCCACTCCTCCTTCTTCTCTGCCCTCCTCTCTCCTCTCCTCTCCTCTGCTCCCCTCTCTCCTCCTCTCCTCTCCTCGCTTGGTCAGATGGTCTGGTGGACTACAGCAGCCTGCCAGAGTCTCTGCGCTACATCAAGAGGAAACAGGGCGTTCTCAAGTGGAAGAGAGTGTCTTCCTCCAACAGACTCTTCTGGAAGAGTCTGCGGTACCACATGGCCCCGGCACCTGCGCGGAGAGCCCCGACTGTCGCCCTGACCGGGGTTCTCTGAGTGTTTCCTGCTGGAGAACTTGTTTCTTCATGACCTATTTTGCATCCTTGACAAACAGGTCTAAATTGAAAACCTCATTTAAAGAAGCAAAATAAGATGAATATAAATCACTCATTCCCACATTCATTTTAGCCTGTAAGCAAATGGGACCATTAGTGAGAAACATCTCAGCCTCTTCTCTACATATTGTCTATTTTCTATTGTTTCTCCACCTTATCTGCTCTCCTCTTCTGATGGATTTGGAGGGAAATCTGCTGGATCACTTTATGGTACAACACAGGAAGAGGTGTTCTCCTCTGTTCCAGTTCTACTACTCTAACTGCAGAGTTTGAACTTGCCGTTACCTTACCTGGTCTGACTACAGACTGGCTAGTGTCAGCGTTTCTTCTTCTTCTGGCTCTTCAAAACAAATGGAGCAATGCCAGGGAGGACAATGGGATTTATTTGATTTGATTTGATTGTTGAATCATTTTTAAAAGACAAACTTTACGGTGTCAAACCTAGTGACCTGCAGTCCCGGTCAAATAAAAAGCCAGGCAGTAAAGTCTTCCTGGGAATTCTTTCCAGCTGATGATGGTGCTGGAGTCTCTCACTCTGTGGAGGTTGTTTTTCAAGACAAGAATGAATGGCAGCCAATGGAAAAGACATGTGCAGCTACTGTGCCGACAATAGCAGGAAGAACGGAGAGGAGAGCGGAAACTGGACGATTGGCATGAGCTGGAAAAGACACTGTCGTTATCGTTGAGTTTTGAGACAAAGCATGCTTTTCCTGACGCATGTGGACTTACAAACTCTCTGGCACTTGAAATTGTGGACGAAACTACACATCCTGGTCTCTCAAATTCCCAGCTCATGCCAGGAAAACGTTGCACGAGCCCAAGCTGGAAAACACTTGTGACGGGGCCAGGGAGCTAGGAAAACAGTACTTCATCCTCCATTTTCCAGTAGGCCAGAGGAGAGGGTATTCGGTCAAGCTCAACTTTCTGTTACAATTGGTACCCTATATCGAAATAATATTAAATACAGTGTTAGTGGTATCTGTATACACAATTGTACAGGATTCATTTTGAACTTATTCTAGTCAGTTAAACCAACATTGTAGGCAGAGTGATGCTGATTAAACTCTAGTTTAATTAGCAGCTGTTTAGACAGGGGGTTAAGTCCTTACTTTAATTAGTCCTTACTTTGCCTTAGTTTAATTGGGGGATGTAAACACCTCTAGTAGATGCCGCTTAATCATTTTTCTTTTTTATACAACATCAAACAACAAAATGGACACCCAAAATGAATGGCACTGTGCATCGGGAATAGATGTGGTTTAGGTGTTTTTCAGGGTGGAATTTCCCTTTAATCGTCAAGGTAACAGATTGTCAATATGTCGGTGTGTTGTGGTGTAACCATTAACTGACGATCAAGCAGAGCCTGAATGCACTCTTCTTTACAGAAACTGGCAGAGGGAGTTAAGCCCAATTTATGCTTCGTCTGCCGACACTTTTGAAATGGTCGCAGACAGAAATGAGGACTTGAGTCGACACTTTCAAGTGTCTGCGAGCAGTGTCTGCTACCTGGTGAAATGTCTAGTGTCGCTGACTACGTCACATAATGTCGCGCAAGTCTGATTGGCTATATAGACGGGCACGCGCGACTTCCTTGTTTTAGTTTTCGCTGAAATGAAATTAATGAGCGTGTCCCCGGTATTTTTATCAGCCTGTCCTTGATGTATGACTTCGTGAAAATCACAAAGAACACCGTGACCAA
>NC_139627.1:43848482-43850982 GCF_964638095.1 Poromitra crassiceps | reverse complement strand
CAAGGTTTGGAACCTGACCATAGATTGTAGATAGGGAGGGACAGTCTGAAGTACTGCCCTGCAGGCGAGTACCATGTGTGCAGAGATGGGAAGCTGACATGGGAGAATTTAGGTTGGTTGAACACAGATGTACAGCGTTCTGAATGAGCTGTAAAAGTCTGGGGCCGTATTCATAAAGCTTCCTAGTACTAAGAGTTGCTCTTGAGAGGATTCTCAGAATGTTTGTGCATATGGCCCCTGGTGTTTATAGGATGTAAAGTAAATAATAGCTTTTCTTAAGTGTTTTTAAGCTTTATGACTAGCTAATGGTTCCCAGGTGAGCTACCATTTTATATGCTGTCAAAACAAGCACACACACGAGCGTGCACACCCACACACCCACGCATACACGCACACACACGCACGAGCGCGCACACACCCATGCACACACACAAGTATGACCACATAGATCCCCCCCCCCGTCATTGGTTGCATTTACGGGCCTGAGTTTAAAACCAACTTTTTCTTAGTAAGTTAATAAGTCTGTTCAGAATTACGTGTGGGATCTTACTTAATAGTCGACTTCCTCTCGCAAAGTGAAAACCTGGTGATAAAAACATAATTGACACAAGGAAGTAAGGAAGACTTTGCGGATTACAGAGACATTTGAATGACAGAAATCTGTTTAGAATTACACATGAATTAACTCATTGAGTGCCAGCCACTTTTGGAGAACGGACGCTCCCAGTGCCAGTTTCAGAGCGTTTTCAGTGATTTCTCGAGGCCCACAGAATATTGTGTGATATTACTATGTAAACACCGAACACGCACAAATAACGATGAGACTCTCTTCTATCATCTGCAAAAAAAGGTTTATTGATATCATTTTCCGTTCTTTAGTTATCAGCCGGAGAAGATAGGTTGATTTTAGCAAAAACACACGTTTCAATTTAGAAGCTGAGATATTCCGCCTTTTGTGAAAGGAAGCATTTCAAGCACATCATTGACTCTGAAGCTAATATTTTCTGATGTAATGACACCTCAAAAATAATTTCCTTCAATAAAATAGTGAAAACAAAGGAATTTTGTTTGGCCAAATAATATTTTTTAGCTGCAACCAGCAGCGCTGGCCCCTGCGTGCGCAGACCCTACACCTTCTTGCTGGTCTTGATTTACTGCTGGTGGGCATCATATTCTAGCTTGTTTGCCTGTCTCTCTGTCTATCGAGCCTGCTGCTGTCTGGGTCTGTGTTTACTGTCAATGGTTGTATACTGCCCTGCGTGCCCCACCCCCCTCCTCCTCCTCCGTGGGAGTGTCTCTGGGGCTCTGCTGCTTGCTCTGCGTTTGCTCTGTCTGCACTGAAAAGTGCGCTGCATCCCCCCGCTTTTTCACAGCCTGTCGCCGGCTCCCAGCTGAGAATAATGTAACTTTTCAGAAAGACGCTGGTGTCGGCAACTAAATCATATGGAGGGGCTATCGCAGCGGAGACGGAGGGGCTCAATTGTGGCAGCAGATTGACTGCTGTTCACAGGCACAGCTAACGTTATGCTTCATGCATATCGATGCGATTTCCGTTTCCTCATGACTTCTTCTCTCTTTTGTCCTGGCCTTTCTCTAATCTGGAGAGCACTGTCACCACCTAATGGGTCGGTAAAATAGGTTATACACATTCAACATGCCCCAAAATTTTACAGGAGATGGATCTGGCTTTGATCCACGTCCCACCGTCAAAAAACGCAATTGACGACTTTAGTTGTCATTGGCACTCAACGTTACTAAACGAATTGACGACTAAAGTCGTCATTGGCACTCAATGAGTTAATGAACAGCGCAAGGAGTTAAATTGGGTTCAGTTGGTTCAACAAACCCAAGCAGCCTTTGCGCGACCCTGAGACAAGGCCGGATCTACCATATGGGCAACCTGGGCAGGTGCCCAGGGGCCCTCGGTGTGAAGGGGCCCTCCAAAAAAAATAAAAAATAAAAATAAAAATAAAAATAAAAAAATATATATATATATATATATACATACATACAGAACTATGACACAAATCTACGACCAATCAGGACAAAATAAAAAAAAAATCCAAGGAGATTAAGGGCGCTTTCACACCTACCTCGTTTGGTCCGGACTTCCCAGTTTGATCCGAACCAAATGACAGGTGTGAAACCTCCCACGGTCCATGGTGCGGACCAAAGACCGAGTCTTTGATCCGACCAAAAGAGGTGGTCTCAGTCCGGACCAAGAATCTAACGTTATATCCGTCAGTAATTCTGTCACTTTTCTGCCAGCTAGTTAAATTCAACACACACACACGCGTTGGTCAGGATCTGTAACGTTAACGTTAGCCTATTTGTTTTGCGCCGTTCAATATTGCTAGTGCTGTATCAACTTCAACTTTCACTTTGGAAACAGGCGAGTTAAATTCACAGTTGAAGACTTGTACTCACTTTGGGTTGAAAACAGGAAAGAACGTGAAGCTTATTCTTTGTCTTAAAAGTTTTCACAACAAAATAACTGACT